>NC_030682.2:13465226-13767368 GCF_000004195.4 Xenopus tropicalis | reverse complement strand
GGGCTGTGGGATAGCACGTATAGTAGGGAGAGATGGTGCATATAGTAGCAGTGGGGGGATAATAGCCTCTGGGAAGGGACTGGGGCTGTGGGATAGCAGGTATAGTAGGGAGAGATGGTGCCTATAGTAGCAGTGGGGGGATAATAGCCTCTGGGAAGGGACTGGGGCTGTGGGATAGCAGGTATAGTAGGGAGAGATGGTGCCTATAGTAGCAGTGGGGGGATAATAGCCTCTGGGAAGGGACTGGGGCTGTGGGATAGCAGGTATAGTAGGGAGAGATGGTGCCTATAGTAGCAGTGGGGGGATAATAGCCTCTGGGAAGGGACTGGGGCCATGGGATAGCAGGTATAGTAGGGAGAGATGGTGCTTATAGTAGCAGTGGGGGGATAATAGCCTCTGGGAAGGGACTGGGGCCGTGGGATAGCAGGTATAGTAGGGAGAGATGGTGCCTATAGTAGCAGTGGGGGGATAATAGCCTCTGGGAAGGGACTGGGGCCGTGGGATAGCAGGTATAGTAGGGAGAGATGGTGCTTATAGTAGCAGTGGGGGGATAATAGCCTCTGGGAAGGGACTGGGGCCGTGGGATAGCAGGTATAGTAGGGAGAGATGGTGCCTATAGTAGCAGTGGGGGGATAATAGCCTCTGGGAAGGGACTGAGGCCGTGGGATAGCAGGTATAGTAGGGAGAGATGGTGCCTATAGTAGCAGTGGGGGGATAATAGCCTCTGGGATGGGACTGGGGCCGTGGGATAGCAAGTATAGTAGGGAGAGATGGTGCCTATAGTAGCAGTGGGGGTATAATAGCCTCTGGGAAGGGACTGGGGCTGTGGGATAGCAGGTATAGTAGGGAGAGATGGTGCCTATAGTAGCAGTGGGGGGGGATAATAGCCCCTGGGAAGGGACTGGGGCTGTGGGATAGCAGGTATAGTAGGGAGAGATGGTGCCTATAGTAGCAGTGGGATAATAGCCTCTGGGAAGGGACTGGGGCTGTGGGATAGCAGGTATATTAGGGAGAGATGGTGCCTATAGTAGCAGTGGGGGGATAATAGCCTCTGGGAAGGGACTGGGGCTGTGGGATAGCAGGTATAGTAGGGAGAGATGGTGCCTATAGTAGCAGTGGGGGGGGGATAATAGCCCCTGGGAAGGGACTGGGGCTGTGGGATAGCAGGTATAGTAGGGAGAGATGGTGCCTATAGTAGCAGTGGGGGGATAATAGCCTCTGGGAAGGGACTGGGGCTGTGGGATAGCAGGTATAGTAGGGAGAGATGGTGCCTATAGTAGCAGTGGGGGGATAATAGCCTCTGGGAAGGGACTGGGGCTGTGGGATAGCAGGTATAGTAGGGAGAGATGGTGCCTATAGTAGCAGTGGGGGGATAATAGCCTCTGGGAAGGGACTGGGGCTGTGGGATAGCAGGTATAGTACGGAGAGATGGTGCCTATAGTAGCAGTGGGGGGATAATAGCCTCTGGGAAGGGACTGGGGCTGTGGGATAGCAGGTATAGTAGGGAGAGATGGTGCCTATAGTAGCAGTGGGGGGATAATAGCCTCTGGGAAGGGACTGGGGCTGTGGGATAGCAGGTATAGTAGGGAGAGATGGTGCCTATAGTAGCAGTGGGGGGATAATAGCCTCTGGGAAGGGACTGGGGCTGTGGGATAGCAGGTATAGTAGGGAGAGATGGTGCCTATAGTAGCAGTGGGGGGATAATAGCCTCTGGGAAGGGACTGGGGCTGTGGGATAGCAGGTATAGTAGGGAGAGATGGTGCCTATAGTAGCAGTGGGATAGTAGTTTATGTATATGTATAAAGTTTTTGCTCTCCTATAAAGGACAAGTGTTCTTGAGGCAGAATATAGGAAGCAATGCCAATTTGCAATTTGCCAAGATATTTTCATATCTGGTGGAAAAAAAATGCAGTGACTCGTGAAATTAAGTTTGTCTTATCTTTAAAAGAGACAATTTTGCTTTATTTCTCAGCTACAGAGAGAGACTTTGCACATTTGCTCATATTGCTTTTTTTGAAAGATTATAATCAGACAAATGAGGCCATCGGAAAGTCAAATTATTGCTGCCAGAAAATCCTTTGTATCACAGTAATACGAGGTTCAGTGAGGGTCGCAAGGAGAACATTGTCACGGGCCTCTATACGTTATGCAGTTGTAATGTGTACAGAAGCTTCTATACTTAATAACGGCCATTTATATAAAGTGATGGTGGGATAAATAGAGTAAAAATGGCATGGGGGTCTGAGGATTTTACCTTAAACCACTGGATGGAAACTGCATTGTAATTCATCCTGCACGGGCTTATGATAAGGATATTAGCAGTCACTGAGGGGTTCTGTGCCCATATAAAGGCACAAGGCTGCAGGCTGAGTTATACAGGGAACTCTGAGTATCACTCATGTATTATAAGGGATAATGTACCCCCTACTGTAAATGATAAGGATATTAGCAGCCACTGAGGGGTTCTGTGCCCATATAAAGGCACAAGGCTGCAGGCTGAGTTATACAGGGAACTCTGAGTATCACTCATGTATTATAAGGGATAATGTACCCCCTACTGTAAATGATAAGGATATTAGCAGCCACTGAGGGGTTCTGTGCCCATATAAAGGCACAAGGCTGCAGGCTGAGTTATACAGGGAACTCTGAGTATCACTCATGTATTATAAGGGATAATGTACCCCCTACTGTAAATGATAAGGATATTAGCAGTCACTGAGGGGTTCTGTGCCCATATAAAGGCACAAGGCTGCAGGCTGAGTTATACAGGGAACTCTGAGTATCACTCATGTATTATAAGGGATAATGTACCCCCTACTGTAAATGATAAGGATATTAGCAGTCACTGAGGGGTTCTGTGCCCCCCATATAAAGGCACAAGGCTGCAGGCTGAGTTATACAGGGAACTCTGAGTATCACTCGTGTTTTATAAGGGATAACATATGAAGATGGTTAAGTTTCCCTTTAATCATGGTGTTGTTCCTTTCCATAATAACCCGCCTGTCCCTGTCTGTGCCCGGCCTGCAGGTCATTGGAGCCGATGATGTTTCTGTGCCCTCCCATCTTTACAAGGTGATCCTGGTCAGGGGGAAAGGCTCCGAGCAGCCTCTTGCCGTTGGGGCATTCGTGGTGCCCAATTCCCCCATTGGTTTTGATCGGCAGCTTCCTGAATACCAAGTCCAACTGGAGGATCTGGAAAAAATGTCCGGCTTGGTATTCTTTCCTCAACTGGACAGGGACAAAGGCCTGAAGCCTCTGTGCGACGTGGATTCCTGCAGACTCATTCAGCTCCACGAGTTCAAACTGTACATCGCTGCGCGCAGGGTGGGGGGGGCGCGCAACCTGCACAAACTGGAGCGCATCCTCGCCGAATTAAAGGAGGAGGGAATCACCCCCGACGATTATTTCTTGAACCTCTACGAAAAGAAAAGGGAAGAGTTTTCACTCCAGAGTGGGACCGGCCGTGATGAGAAAAAAGGATAAACGCAAGCGACATGGCAGCTCCTTCTTTGAAAAGAGTTCAAATTTTATTCGTTACATACACAGTCATACATATTATGATATGCAGTGAAATGCTTAAACGACTACTATTGACCTCAATTACCAATATATATATATATATATATATATAAAAAAAAATAGAATAACATAAAATTGACTTAATAGACAAAAACAAAGTAAAAGAATCAGAGCAGTCGCGACGGCAGCCGACCTCACCGGCGCCATCTTACGGAATAAAGAGCGTTATGCCTTTTTAACAGATACACAAAAATAATCAGCACTCTAACCCCTACTGGGCAATACTGTGTCAGGCTCTATTCACTGGTCAGATGGTTAAAGTCTCACTTTAAGACCAACTGCATAGCAGAAGCTAAATGCCTGTCTTTGTGTCTAATACTATAGCTCATAGTTGTACCGTTAGGCTGTCAGTGGTGGCAGTTTATGCTCCTTTTTTGTGGTGCCAAGGCTCATAGACAAGAGTCTATAGAAATGAAGATTCCATATCGTTCCTATCATGTCATTCTGTGCATTGACTATTGCTATAGCCTAGAATGCTTGCATTGTGCTGCCACTAGAGGGCGCCATGGAATCAGGATATTTGTGGCTGCTGTGCCTTCTCATTGCACAATAGGAAGTTTGTGACGCGCTGCTTTTGGGTTTATACATTTAAAAATGTTTTGCTTTTTTTTTTTTTTTTTAAATTGTTACAGTAAATAAATGAATATCTGCCTATTTTTGTACGGATATTTTTTTTAATAAAACGCTATTAACATTTTTTCTGGATGGAGATTTTTTTTTTTATTTCTGTTGGGAGTAAAATCAGAGCAGGGACTTCCAAATCCCCCAGAATGATAACCCCCCCCCCCCCCCCATTTTCTTTTATAAGGAAACCCTCACACACAATTACCCCCATCAGTCTACCACAAAGCAGGGTAAAATGGTAGCTGCCCAATGGGTTCAGTTCCTGTCGGCTGTACAGCGGAATTCCTGCAGGAAATCAATTCTAAGTATATTTCATGTTATCTCAATGAAATAGAAACCTGAGTATAATGTAACATTCCCCCCCATAGGGTTAATTCTACAGGTATATGTGCCCCTAGGGGCTCAAAGTGTGCCCCCCTCCACCTGTTGTATTTGTTGCACTTTTCACTGAGCGGGCGTCATTCTTGAAAAAACCTGCAACTTTTGTGACGAAAACACAACAGTTCAGTTTTGCCAGTGATTACTCAGTCAAGAAAAGCAAGTCAACATTCTCAGATCACAGACCAATGAGAGAATCAGTACAGCTCAGCAGTGTAGCATTGTAGCACTAATATGACCCAGTACAGCAGCCTTGATTATGCAAGAAAGTCTTTGGTGAAGGAAGGTAAAACAGTTCAACATTTTCATATGAACCAATGCAGCTCACCGGTGCACCATGATAGCACTTATGTGAACAAACTCAGCAGCTTTGATTATGAAAGGAAGTCTTTGGTGAAGGAAAAGTAAAACAGTTCAACATTGTATGAAACTTATGTGAAGAAATACAGCGGCTTGATTTTGCCATGAACTGTTTTGTGAAGGAAAGTAAAACAGTTTAACGTTTGTAGTTTGCTGACTAATCAAAAGCCACTGGACCCACTGGTATACCTTGGTTTGGGCCAAGCTTTCCTGATGCTCTCCCCACCTGGGACCTAACTGAGCCCCGCCTCCAGCTCTGGCTACATCTATTTATAGGCAAGCCTGCCCCTCCCATCTGTGACCGGAAAGGGGTGGGTTAGGGTCAGAATGGGGTGGGTTAGGGTCGGAATGGGGTGGGTTAGGGTCGGAATGGGGTGGGTTAGGGTCAGAATGGAGTGGGTTAGGGTCAGAATGGAGTGGGTTAGGGTCGGATTGGGGTGGGTTAGGGTCGGATTGGGGTGGGTTAGGGTCGGAATGGGGTGGGTTAGGGTCGGAATGGGGTGGGTTAGGGTCGGAATGGAGTGGGTTAGGGTTGGATTGGGGTGGGTTAGGGTTGGATTGGGGTGGGTTAGGGTCGGAATGGGGTGGGTTAGGGTCGGAATGGGGTGGGTTAGGGTTGGATTGGGGTGGGTTAGGGTCGGAATGGGGTGGGTTAGGGTTGGATTGGAGTGGGTTAGGGTCTTAATAAGGTGGGTTAGGGTTGGATTGGGGTGGGTTAGGGTCAGAATGGAGTGGGTTAGGGTCGGATTGGGGTGGGTTAGGGTTGGATTGGGGTGGGTTAGGGTCGGAATGGGGTGGGTTAGGGTTGGATTGGAGTGGGTTAGGGTCTTAATAAGGTGGGTTAGGGTTGGATTGGGGTGGGTTAGGGTCGGAATGGGGTGGGTTAGGGTCGGAAAGGGGTGGGTTAGGGTTGGATTGGAGTGGGTTAGGGTTGGAAAGAGGTGGGTTAGGGTCGGATTGGGGTGGGTTAGGGTCGGAATGGGGTGGGTTAGGGTCGGAATGGGGTGGGTTAGGGTCGGATTGGGGTGGGTTAGGGTCGGAATGGGGTGGGTTAGGGTCGGATTGGGGTGGGTTAGGGTCGGAATGGGGTGGGTTAGGGTCGGAATGGGGTGGGTTAGGGTTGGATTGGGGTGGGTTAGGGTTGGATTGGGGTGGGTTAGGGTCGGAATGGGGTGGGTTAGGGTCGGAATGGAGTGGGTTAGGGTCAGAATGGAGTGGGTTAGGGTCGGATTGGGGTGGGTTAGGGTCGGATTGGGGTGGGTTAGGGTCGGAATGGGGTGGGTTAGGGTTGGATTGGAGTGGGTTAGGGTCTTAATAAGGTGGGTTAGGGTTGGATTGGGGTGGGTTAGGGTCGGAATGGGGTGGGTTAGGGTCGGAAAGGGGTGGGTTAGGGTTGGATTGGAGTGGGTTAGGGTTGGAAAGAGGTGGGTTAGGGTCGGATTGGGGTGGGTTAGGGTCGGAATGGGGTGGGTTAGGGTCGGAATGGGGTGGGTTAGGGTCGGATTGGGGTGGGTTAGGGTCGGAATGGGGTGGGTTAGGGTCGGATTGGGGTGGGTTAGGGTCGGAATGGGGTGGGTTAGGGTCGGATTGGGGTGGGTTAGGGTCGGAATGGGGTGGGTTAGGGTCGGATTGGGGTGGGTTAGGGTCTTAATAAGGTGGGTTAGGGTCGGAATGGGGTGGGTTAGGGTCGGAAAGGGATGGGTTAGGGTTGGATTGGAGTTGGGTGGGTTAGGGTTGGAAAGGGGTGGGTTAGGGTTGGATTGGAGTGGGGTGGGTTAGGGTTAGAAAGGGGTGGGTTAGGGTTGGAAAGGGGTGGGTTAGGGTCGGATTGGGGTGGGTTAGGGTCGGATTGGGGTGGGTTAGGGTCGGAATGGGGTGGGTTAGGGTCGGAAAGGGATGGGTTAGGGTTGGATTGGAGTGGGGTGGGTTAGGGTTGGAAAGGGGTGGGTTAGGGTTGGATTGGAGTGGGGTGGGTTAGGGTTGGAAAGGGGTGGGTTAGGGTTGGATTGGGGTGGGTTAGGGTCGGATTGGGGTGGGTTAGGGTTGGAATGGGGTGGGTTAGGGTCAAGCCTAGGCAAGCCTGCCCCTCCCATCTGTGACATCAGAGATTGGCTAGGGTGGCCGCGGGCAGGGAGCAGTGGGAGGGGCAGGTTAGGGTCAGGGGTGGGTCTGCTATGTGTCGACCCACACATCACTGTAGCTAGTGGGCTGAAATGAACAGCAGGTGGCGCTGTTCTGTGCCCACAGTAAGTTACACCCTCATATTGTACTTTAGGGTAGGGAAGCAATATGGCAGAACCGACCCGTATGGATAGATAAGGTTCTGTGCAATCTATAAGCTTTCCCCTTACATTGCACTGTAGAAGATGAATAAAAGATGAGGGTGTATTTTCCCTTTACTGGGCTAATTCCGCCAGCGCCGCCGATCATGCCAACCAGATAACCCAAAGGTTCCTTTCCGCCTGATACTCGGAGATGGAACAAGAGGGCTCTTTTCCGAGACGCTCGGGCCCACGAAGGCTCGGCTCATTTCCTGTAAGGGCCGCTGTGGATATGAAAGCACATTAAATAAATAATCAGAGGGGAATGAATGCGCCGCTATTCCGGGCTTCCAGTAAAGGCTCATTTTCCTCAGGCTTAGCTACTTATTAATGACGGCAATAAAACAATGGCAACATATACACTAAAACAAAATTGATGCAAGACTACACAGGGGTAGGTTAAGGTCAGATGTTGCTGAACTACAAATCCCAGCAGCCCAATACAAAGACTGGAAGTGTCTCCAGCAGCCCAGACACGGAAATAAAGATCCTCAGGCTTCTAAACTAATGGAAATACTGTATTCAGGGCCTAAAAGTACCACTTTTGCTGTAAAATAATATGTATCTCACTACATATCTGTTGGCTGTCCGTGCAGCATCTGCTTTCTGCTCTCTAGTGTCTGTGTGTAATATATCAGGGGGGCGGGGCACAAGCTGAGAACTTGGACAGGAAGTAGAAAGCACCAGCCAATCACAGCAGAGCACGCTCCCGACACCCGATGCAACAGACGTTTCTGGTACGGGATGAGCTCTTAAAACGCCCAAGTTAGCATTTTACTGATTGGACCAAAGGCAAGATGGCTACCTACTAGGGCTAATTTATGAACACTTGGCAGTCACCCATGGCAACCAATCACATTTTTGCTTTTAATGGGATAGGCTGTGGCTTGCAGTTCAATAGCAGGTGGATTGCATATTGGGCATCTACAGCATTTATACTGAAAAATATCTAATATATATATATATATATAGTCCAGATTGGGAGTCAAAATAGACCCTGGCAATTGAAGAGGCCCAAACAGCCCCCCCCAGCCCAATAAATAGTGACTGTCATCTTACAGCAGCCCCTCTGGCATTCCCAGTACCCACAGATTGCCAGTCTGGGCCTATATATGTCCATTTGGAAACTCAGTATGTCACATTGTTTCAGAAGTCAGAACCAGCAGTTCTCAAACCTTATTGTTTTTATGGTCGATGTCGGATGAGGAATCCCTACATGAGTGAGAGTTTGGTGCCCAATAACCTTCTGATAATCTGACCGATTTGTCGTGTCGCATTGAAATTGGTCGTTGGGGAGAGAAAACACTTAACATGTATGGCCAGCTTTAGGGGGCTTAACTTTGCCCATGGGCCCCCTCACTCATGATGTCACTGTCCCCCCACTTTAGTGATGTCAGAGAGGGGGCAGGGCAAATACAGGTATGTAAAGAACTACAGGTCAGCAGGCCAAGCCAGGTACAGGCTGGAAAGGGGTGGGTTAGGGTCGGAATAGGGTGGGTTAGGGTCAGAATAGGGTGGGTTAGGGTCAGAATGGGGTGGGTTAGGGTTGGAATGGGGTTGGAAAGGGTTGGAATGGGGTTGGAAAGGGGTGGGTTAGGGTCAGACTGGTGTGGGTTGGAAAGGGGTGGGTTAGGGTCAGAAAGGGGTGGGTTAGGATCGGAAAGGGGTGGGTTAGGGTCGGAAAGGGGTGGGTTAGGGTCGGAAAGGGGTGGATTAGGGTCGGAAAGGGGTGGGTTAGGGTCGGAAAGGGGTGGATTAGGGTCGGAAAGGGGTGGGTTAGGGTCGGAAAGGGGTGGGTTAGGGTAGGATTGGGGTGGATTGGGGTGGGTTAGGGTCAGAATAGGGTTGGAATGGGGTGGGTTATGGTCGGAATAGGGTTGGAATGGGGTGGGTTAGGGTCGGAATAGGGTTGGAATGGGGTGGGTTATGGACGGAATAGAGTTGGAATGGGGTGGGTTATGGTCGGAATAGGGTTGGAATGGGGTGGGTTAGGGTTGGAATGGGGTGGGTTAGGGTTGGAATGGGGTGGGTTAGCGTCAGAATAGGGTTGGAATTGGGTGGGTTATGGTCGGAATAGGGTTGGAATGGGGTGGGTTATGGTCGGAATAGGGTTGGAATGGGGTGGGTTATGGTCGGAATAGGGTTGGAATGGGGTGGATTAGGGTCAGAATAGGGTTGGAATGGGGTGGGTTATGGTCGGAATAGGGTTGGAATGGGGTGGGTTATGGTCGGAATAGGGTTGGAATGGGGTGGGTTAGGGTCGGAATAGGGTTGGAATGGGGTGGGTTATGGTCGGAATAGGGTTGGAATGGGGTGGGTTAGGGTCGGGAATAGGGTTGGAATGGGGTGGGTTAGGGTCGGAATAGGGTTGGAATGGGGTGGGTTAGGGTCGGAATAGGGTGGGATTGTGGTTGGTTAGGGTTGGGTGCATATCATTACCAGACAGACACAGGACAGAATTACACTCACTCATTATGCAAAAAAAAAAAACAATTCAACCCCCCCCCCCAGGGGCCATGAATAGTGACCAGCTCTCTCCTTGTGCACCTTAGAGCAGTCACTATAAGCCCGAACCCTCAGCTTGTTTATAGTTACATTACAAGCCAAACACCTGCCCTTCTACATATGGGTATCTGGTCACTAACAGCCATAACCCTGGCAACCAGTTAAGGGCATAAAAAAGATCTGCAGTTCCTTGGAGAGAGAGAGTGCCCAGGACAATGGCCTCCCAGCTGCAGTGAAACAGCCCTACTGTAATAACCTGGGGGACTGATGTATTTGGGAGGGGTACAAAATGGTTCATCTGGCAGATTTGTTGGAATATTTTATGTAAGCTTTCCTTTAAAATACAAGAGAATGAAAGCTTAAATGCAGTTACATTGGAATGGATTAATATTTTATAAAACGTGCAAATAATTCAAAGTGCAATGGAAAGGAAAAACTATTATTATATTTATATTGAATTACTGTAATTTGCGTTGTATTTAGATTTAGTAACAAGGTTACAGATATATAGAAACATTGGGGTAACAGTCACCCCGCTATAGTTCCAGGGGTACCCAGGGCACAAATAAGCACTCACCCCAAATCCCCCCCTAACTGGCCTTCAGGCTGGGCCCCCTTAGCCCATAACAAGGTTACAGATATATAGAAACATTGGGGTAACAGTCACCCCGCTATAGTTCCAGGGGTACCCAGGGCACAAATAAGCACTCACCCCAAATCCCCCCTAACTGGCCTTCAGGCTGGGCCCCCTTAGCCCATAACAAGGTTACAGATATATAGAAACATTGGGGTAACAGTCACCCTGCTATAGTTCCAGGGGTACCCAGGGCACAAATAAGCACTCACCCCAAATCCCCCCCTAACTGGCCTTCAGGCTGGGCCCCCTTAGCCCATAACAAGGTTACAGATATATAGAAACATTGGGGTAACAGTCACCCTGCTATAGTTCCAGGGGTACCCAGGGCACAAATAAGCACTCACCCCAAATCCCCCCCTAACTGGCCTTCAGGCTGGGCCCCCTTAGCCCATAACAAGGTTACAGATATATAGAAACATTGGGGTAACAGTCACCCTGCTATAGTTCCAGGGGTACCCAGGGCACAAATAAGCACTCCCCCCAAATTCCCCCCTAACTGGCCTTCAGGCTGGGCCCCCTTAGCCCATAACAAGGTTACAGATATATAGAAACATTGGGGTAACAGTCACCCTGCTATAGTTCCAGGGGTACCCGGGGCACAAATAAGCACTCACCCCAAATCCCCCCTAACTGGCCTTCAGGCTGGGCCCCCGTTGGAGCTGTGAGTATATCACTGATAAAGATTTAGTGAGAGTGTAGAACAAGTTGATAACAAGGATACCTCATACACATTTATGTTTCTTGCCATATAAACCACAAAACTAAAAGGATTTTCTTCCTGTACTTGATGGATTTTCATTTGTTACATTTGTTAGATATAAGGGGTCATTAAAAACCACAGCTTCTTTCCCTGGTTCCCTGTTATGGCCATAAATCCATGTCCTTAGGGGGCTCTACTGGCATTATCCGTCCCATTATGTGCTGCTATTGGACTTATATAACCCAATACTGGTCTTACCTGTTTCTGAAGTTCTACCAGCACTTGCCTACGTTGGGCAACATTTACTCAAAAGTCTTCAAGATGGAATAAAAGCAAAAAGACCCCATAGTACCAACTGACAGTAATGCATACATTATTGTAACAATACCTGCTATCCCACAGCCCCAGTCCCTTCCCAGAGGCTATTATCCCACTGCTACTATAGGCACAATCTCTCCCTACTATACCTGCTATCCCACAGCCCCAGTCCCTTCCCAGAGGCTATTATCCCCCCACTGCTACTATAGGCACCATCTCTCCCTACTATACCTGCTATCCCACAGCCCCAGTCCCTTCCCAGAGGTTATTATCCCCCCACTGCTACTATAGGCACCATCTCTCCCTACTATACCTGCTATCCCACAGCCCCAGTCCCTTCCCAGAGGCTATTATCCCCCCACTGCTACTATAGGCACCATCTCTCCATACTATACCCACTATCCCACAGCCCCAGTCCCTTCCCAGAGGCTATTATCCCCACACTGCTACTATAGGCACCATCTCTCCCTACTATACCTGCTAACTCACAGCCCCAGTCCCTTCCCAGAGGCTATTATCCCCCCACTGCTACTATAGGCACCATCTATCCCTACTATACCTGCTATCCCACAGCCCCAGTCCCTTCCCAGAGGCTATTATCCCCCCACTGCTACTATAGGCACCATCTCTCCCTACTATACCCGCTATCCCACAGCCCCAGTCCCTTCCCAGAGGCTATTATCCCCACACTGCTACTATAGGCACCATCTCTCCCTACTATACCTGCTATCCCACAGCCCCAGTCCCTTCCCAGAGGCTATTATCCCCCACTGCTACTATAGGCACCATCTATCCCTACTATACCTGCTATCCCACAGCCCCAGTCCCTTCCCAGAGGCTATTATCCCCCCACTGCTACTATAGGCACCATCTCTCCCTACTATACCCGCTATCCCACAGCCCCAGTCCCTTCCCAGAGGCTATTATCCCCCCACTGCTACTATAGGCACCATCTCTCCCTACTATACCTGCTAACTCACAGCCCCAGTCCCTTCCCAGAGGCTATTATCCCCCCACTGCTACTATAGGCACCATCTCTCCCTACTATACCTGCTATCCCACAGCCCCAGTCCCTTCCCAGAGGCTATTATCCCCCCACTGCTACTATAGGCACCATCTCTCCCTACTATACCTGCTATCCCACAGCCCCAGTCCCTTCCCAGAGGCTATTATCCCCCCACTGCTACTATAGGCACCATCTCTCCCTACTATACCCGCTATCCCACAGCCCCAGTCCCTTCCCAGAGGCTATTATCCCCCCACTGCTACTATAGGCACCATCTCTCCCTACTATACCTGCTAACTCACAGCCCCAGTCCCTTCCCAGAGGCTATTATCCCCCCACTGCTACTATAGGCACCATCTCTCCCTACTATACCTGCTATCCCACAGCCCCAGTCCCTTCCCAGAGGCTATTATCCCCCCACTGCTACTATAGGCACCATCTCTCCCTACTATACCTGCTATCCCACAGCCCCAGTCCCTTCCCAGAGGCTATTATCCCCCCACTGCTACTATAGGCACCATCTCTCCCTACTATACCTGCTATCCCACAGCCCCAGTCCCTTCCCAGAGGCTATTATCCCACTGCTACTATAGGCACCATCTCTCCCTACTATACCTGCTATCCCACAGCCCCAGTCCCTTCCCAGAGGCTATTATCCCCCCACTGCTACTATAGGCACCATCTCTCCCTACTATACCTGCTATCCCACAGCCCCAGTCCCTTCCCAGAGGCTATTATCCCCCACTGCTACTATAGGCACCATCTCTCCCTACTATACCTGCTATCCCACAGCCCCAGTCCCTTCCCAGAGGCTATTATCCCCCCACTGCTACTATAGGCACCATCTCTCCCTACTATACCCGCTATCCCACAGCCCCAGTCCCTTCCCAGAGGCTATTATCCCCACACTGCTACTATAGGCACCATCTCTCCCTACTATACCTGCTATCCCACAGCCCCAGTCCCTTCCCAGAGGCTATTATCCCCCCACTGCTACTATAGGCACCATCTATCCCTACTATACCTGCTATCCCACAGCCCCAGTCCCTTCCCAGAGGCTATTATCCCCCCACTGCTACTATAGGCACCATCTCTCCCTACTATACCCGCTATCCCACAGCCCCAGTCCCTTCCCAGAGGCTATTATCCCCCACTGCTACTATAGGCACCATCTCTCCCTACTATACCTGCTAACTCACAGCCCCAGTCCCTTCCCAGAGGCTATTATCCCCCCACTGCTACTATAGGCACCATCTCTCCCTACTATACCTGCTATCCCACAGCCCCAGTCCCTTCCCAGAGGCTATTATCCCCCCACTGCTACTATAGGCACCATCTCTCCCTACTATACCTGCTATCCCACAGCCCCAGTCCCTTCCCAGAGGCTATTATCCCCCCACTGCTACTATAGGCACCATCTCTCCCTACTATACCCGCTATCCCACAGCCCCAGTCCCTTCCCAGAGGCTATTATCCCCCCACTGCTACTATAGGCACCATCTCTCCCTACTATACCTGCTATCCCACAGCCCCAGTCCCTTCCCAGAGGCTATTATCCCCCCACTGCTACTATAGGCACCATCTCTCCCTACTATACCTGCTATCCCACAGCCCCAGTCCCTTCCCAGAGGCTATTATCCCCCCACTGCTACTATAGGCACCATCTCTCCCTACTATACCTGCTATCCCACAGCCCCAGTCCCTTCCCAGAGGCTATTATCCCACTGCTACTATAGGCACCATCTCTCCCTACTATACCTGCTATCCCACAGCCCCAGTCCCTTCCCAGAGGCTATTATCCCCCCACTGCTACTATAGGCACCATCTCTCCCTACTATACCTGCTATCCCACAGCCCCAGTCCCTTCCCAGAGGCTATTATCCCCCCACTGCTACTATAGGCACCATTTCTCCCTACTATACCTGCTATCCCACAGCCCCAGTCCCTTCCCAGAGGCTATTATCCCCCACTGCTACTATAGGCACCATCTCTCCCTACTATACCTGCTATCCCACAGCCCCAGTCCCTTCCCAGAGGCTATTATCCCCCCACTGCTACTATAGGCACCATCTCTCCCTACTATACCTGCTATCCCACAGCCCCAGTCCCTTCCCAGAGGCTATTATCCCCCACTGCTACTATAGGCACCATCTCTCCCTACTATACCTGCTATCCCACAGCCCCAGTCCCTTCCCAGAGGCTATTATCCCACTGCTACTATAGGCACCATCTCTCCCTACTATACCTGCTATCCCACAGCCCCAGTCCCTTCCCAGAGGCTATTATCCCACTGCTACTATAGGCACCATCTCTCCCTACTATACCTGCTATCCCACAGCCCCAGTCCCTTCCCAGAGGCTATTATCCCCCCACTGCTACTATAGGCACCATCTCTCCCTACTATACCTGCTATCCCACCTCTGTTTAAATGTTTTGAGTATATAAATGTTTGATATAATAAATATATATACATTTGTACAGTTCTTCAGTGCAACATGAGCTGGTGGTGTTGAGCCAATGAATCATGTTGGCCAGCTTTGTTAGAAGGACTGACACTGGCTGGAAGCCCAGATCTGCTGAGAAACACAAGCTCTGAACCTGAATCTTTTTGATCCAAAGACAATTCCATGCAGCGAGGGAGGATTAGTACTGAATGCACCTTAGAAACAATGGAAGCAGCACGTGAACATGGGAGAACCAGGCTTAAAAGATTCTGGCTGTGTCAGTTCTGACTTCCCAGGGACGGAATAAAAGAAACACAAGTGCTCCGCAGGTTAAATGACTCAGCGGGGAAAGTCACTAGCAATTTGGCAGTTTTATTTTAGAATTCGGCTTTATTGCGTTCATACAGGAGAGACTCGCTCCCCCCTTCTCTGCTCCGCGTAACAATGCGACTCAGTAGCTGAACAGCAGGAAAGTACAAATGTTAACTTTAGCGATTCAACTCCATCAATTTAGATCTTCCTACACAATCCCCCCCTGGCAACAAGCCCCTAAACTCCCACAAAATAGCAGCAGAGAATAGGGTTCCCATCGCTCGCGCAGTCAGGCCCAACGCAGAACGCTGGTCAAAATGGCCGCCCCCAAAAATAGCAACAGTTTCAGCGTATGTTTGGGAATTGTGGTCACGTGATGCAGCTTGGATCTGGGGGATTTAATTAACAAGAAGAAAAATGTTCATTGGAAAATAATCATAACTCGAGCGTCAGGGAATCGGTGGCGACGGTTATTTTGGGATCCACATTGGCCCCCCCAGGCAGTAAGATACAGAAGGATGAATGGGACCTAAAACATCATCTGAATTTCTCATAAAAGTAGATAAAGAAAACCTAGTGAAACAAATGGAACAAAATGGACACAGAGGAGGGTTAAAAATAGCAAATAAATAACCTCCCCTGAAGACACACAGAGCTACTAGTTGCAGCTACTTGTCGTGGCTACTAAAATAGACAATGCTGATCATTTACTGATAACTGTCTCTATGTGTGTTTTAGCTGAGGCAATTCTCAGTATTGTCTATGGCAGGGGATTTTCTTGAGTTTAGTAGTCATGACAAGTAGCTGCTACTAGTAGCTCCGTGTGTCTTCACCCTAAGGGCAGGGGTACAGGGGGAGATTAGTCACCCCGCGACAAATCTTTGTTGTCACAGGCGACTAATCTCCCCACAACGCCATCTTAGCAGCTAGAATGTAAATCGCCAGTGGGATGGCATACGCATCACTGCAATGTCCCACAGTCGCCCAAAATTGTCTTGAGAGGAAACTTCAGGCGACTGTGGGACATCGCAGTGATGCGTATGCCATCCCACTGGCGATTTACATTCTAGCTGCTAAGATGGCGTTGTGGGGAGATTAGTTGCCCGCGAAAGGCCATCTCCCATAGACTCCATTATAAGCAAATAATTCTAATTTTTAAAAATGATTTCCTTTTTCTCTGTAATAATAAAACAGTACCTGTACTTGATCCCAACTAAGATATAATTACCCCTTATTGGGGCAGAACAGCCCTATTGGGTTTATTTAATGGTTAAATGATTCCCTTTTCTCTGTAATAATAAAACAGTAGCTGTACTTGATCCCAACTAAGATATAATTACCCCTTATTGGGGGCAGAACAGCCCTATTGGGTTTATTTCATGGTTAAATGATTCCCTTTTCTCTGTAATAATAAAACAGTACCTGTACTTGATCCCAACTAAGATATAATTACCCCTTATTGGGGGCAAAACAGCCCTATTGGGTTTATTTCATGGTTAAATGATTCCCTTTTCTCTGTAATAATAAAACAGTACCTGTACTTGATCCCAACTAAGATATAATTACCCCTTATTGGGGGCAGAACAGCCCTATTGGGTTTATTTCATGGTTAAATGATTCCCTTTTCTCTGTAATAATAAAACAGTACCTGTACTTGATCCCAACTAAGATATAATTACCCCTTATTGGGGGCAGAACAGTCCTATTGGGTTTATTTAATGGTTAAATGATTCCCTTTTCTCTGTAATAATAAAACAGTACCTGTACTTGATCCCAACTAAGATATAATTACCCCTTATTGGGGGCAGAACAGCCCTATTGGGTTTATTTAATGGTTAAATGATTCCCTTTTCTCTGTAATAATAAAACAGTACCTGTACTTGATCCCAACTAAGATATAATTACCCCTTATTGGGGGCAGAACAGCCCTATTGGGTTTATTTAATGGTTAGGTCAGGCCCAAGGTAGAGTCCTGCCTAGCCGTTCCTTCTAAATGAACAGGATCAAACCTGGACTCCATTATGTCCTATGGAAAACTAAAATGAAACAAATCCCAGTAGAAGATTGAAACTGCCTTTACGTATTTCTTACCTTCTGCTCTTTATACACTTGGTGCCTGCAGGAAATACACAAGTCCTGTTGCTTTGTTCTGTAGGTCGGGGAAGTGACATTGATTCTGGGTTGGGCGCTTGTCCAAACCTATTGTAGCAACTCATGGCATAGCTGAGATCAATTCAACAGCTGCACCATTTGGCCACAGTTGACCCGTCACCTCTCCGGACGAGGAGCAGACTTCGGTCAGGCCTAAAGGACCAAGCAGGTGTGAATGTTTTGAAAGACATTTTAAGGACATAAGATAAAGAGTATCAGAGCTCTGGGATACACTTGCTGCACCATGGACACAAGAGAAGGACATCTGAGGAGCAGGGTAAGTCTTCTGTGCTGGAGATCATGTTAGCAGTGGTCAAGAATCTCAGGGGCATCTTAATAAAGCAGCGGCGTCGGTGAAAAGCATCAAACTGCCGCCATGTTTTCCAGCTTCACCTGTTTCAAAACTTCACTCCGTTACAAACTCAAAGGAACTTTGATTTCAATCATTCATTTCATCTCCTGCTTCTGAAGAACCTCAACATCTTCTACATCCAAACAAATCACTGAAATAACTTGGCCGGCCGAGACCTAACGGATTCCCAGGGATGATGGAGAACTTCTGTCGCCTTTATTTCACTTCCCGTCCGTATTGTAGTTGTGCCACCGAAATAACAAGATGATATTTTACCGCTTCAATGATATTTCTATTTCTTCTTTGACATTTGTTGGACTTTGCTAGAAATGTTTTGGAGATTGAAATGATCAAAAATATGAGAAAATTAATTTAGATGCAATAATTGTTCCATGTCACTTATGTGTCACATGTTGAGGATTTGAAAAGATCTAACATTTTGTTTTAATACCGAGACTCCTGCGATACTTGTGTTAGATATAAAGGGAATAATGTACCCCCTCTTGTACAATATAAGGAGAAGTTCCATGACCATTAGTGAGGGGCAAAATGTTTCGGCAGGCATGGATTCGCGGAAAGATTCGCCGCACGTCCAAAAATTGTCCCCGGCGTCCAAAAAGAATAGCCGCACGACAAAGTAATAGCCGCGGGCGACAAAATAATAGCTGCGCAACAAAATAATAGCCTCGGGCGACAAAATAATAGCCGCAGGCAACAGAAGAATAGCCGCGGGCGACAATTTTTTTTGTCGCACTACATTTTCCCCGTTTCGCAAATTTTCCGCTGTTTCGCGGATTTTTGGAAAAATTCGCAAATTTTCCGCCAAAGTGAAACGGAACAGATTCGCTCATCACTAATGACCATCACTGACCCCACAGCAAATTCATTTTCAGGTCCCTAAATGTCCAGAGGTTGACCTGTTTTACCAATATTTATTGCAATTGTTTAATAATTAGGACCTCGTGGGGTGTAGTACCTAAGTTCGATGGCAGGTAACTGGTTATATAAATATGTTTCATGGGTTTAAAATCCTCTTTTTAACCAGTTTGCTCACAGACTGTACAGAGAGATACCATAAAACTATGGCAGCATATGGATTCCCCTGTACTAAGCACAATTCAGCAGGAACAGCCTCCTAAGTTTGCTCATAGCCTGTACAGAGAGATACCATAATACTATGGCAGCATAGGGATTCCCCTGTACTAAGCACAATTCAGCAGGAACAGCCCCCTAAGTTTGCTCATAGCCTGTACAGAGTGATACCATAATACTATGGCACATAGGGATTCCCCTGTACTAAGCACAATTCAGCAGGAACAGCCCCCTAAGTTTGCTCATAGCCTGTACAGAGTGATACCATAATACTATGGCACATAGGGATTCCCCTGTACTAAGCACAATTCAGCAGGAACAGCCCCCTAAGTTTGCTCATAGCCTGTACAGAGAGATACCATAAAACTATGGCACATAGGGATTCCCCTGTACTAAGCACAATTCAGCAGGAACAGCCCCCTAAGTTTGCTCATAGCCTGTACAGAGTGATACCATAATACTATGGCAGCATAGGGATTCCCCTGTATTAAGCACAATTCAGCAGGAACAGCCCCCTAAGTTTGCTCATAGCCTGTACAGAGAGATACCATAAAACTATGGCAGCATAGGGATTCCCCTGTACTAAGCACAATTCAGCAGGAACAGCCCCCAAAGTTTAAATCTAAGTAAAGAGCTTGTTGACGGGGTGCATCACCTGACAGACTGTAGATTGGCTATTTAATACATATTGGGTGTATACACACAAACCCAGGGCTCAGTGCGCTAGTGAATAATAAATCCATTGTCACTGACTGATCCCATTGTTTGGACCCTTGTGCGGTTCTGCTTAGAAATATCCACACTATTTCTATAATAGCCATAGATAGAATGAATGGCCCATTGTTCCCAGGCAGGTTGTGTAGCAATAATAATGTGTGTTTAGTAGAGAATACAATGCCGGCGTTTGGGTAGCGGCTTTGTTATGCTGTTTAATAGCCCAGGATAAAGGCTTATTCTCCCAATGTACCAAAGCATATAATAGCCGGGCATGTATTGAATCCCTGGCCGTGCCTCCAGCTTGCCCATATATAATTCATAAAGGAAGACATCATGAAACCACTAATTATTCCTGATAAGATCAACAAACATTTTAGCAGAGAAAGGATCGTTAGCGAATACGTGTGTCTTAAAGGGATACCGTAACCATAATACATTGGGCACTTACACCAATAGCTGTGGGGCTCATTCATTAGCAACTCAAGGGCAAGTGCAGATCCCTAATTGGCTATAAACTGTGCTATTCACGAAGATACTCGCTACTCGCCTGCTCTGACCCCGTCCCAGTAGGAATGCTGGAAATTTTGGTAAAAAAACGCTGTTTTGTGGGTAGAAAATGTCAATTTTCATTGGAATTTTGCACATTCTACATACAGAGCACTGATTGGTGCTTAAGGTACAATTTAGCCCCATTATCACTCTTTGATAATCCCAGGCCCGGACTGGCAATATATAGAAAACAAAGTACCGTATATAGTATAAGCCGAGTTTTACAGCACTCAGAATTTGCTAAAAAAGGAAACCTCGGCTTATACTCGAGGCAAGTAGCAAAGGCAGGGGCATATTACCTCTCCAGGCATCCGGCGCACACCGGGCATCCATTGAGCACGCACAGTGCACGCCCAATGCCTGGAGAGGTAATATGCCCCTGCCTTTGCTACTTGCCAGCCTTAAATGCTGACCAATGATCCCCTAGTCTCAACCACCACCTTTGCTCTCCCCCTTCACTCGGCCTATCCAGTTCCAGCAAAAGCCATACGAGCATGCTCAACTGGCTGGAAAGGATGAATTACACAGCCAATTGTTAAAAACATACCAAACAAGGGAGGTAGGGTATTTCATTTTATTTTACATTTTGTTATTTGGAGGATTCTATTTTTAAGGCATAGCACAGGCAATATAAAAGATTGTTACTAACTCTGCTTTTAGCTGCAATCTTATGAACTTCTTGAGCATGTGGAAATTACTATGGATGGCCGGTTGGACAAGTAATCTGGCTCTGCCCTTACTACTCTGCCCTACTTGGCCACAAGCTAGTGTGCAGGTGTGTTAAAAGAAATGGATGCCTAGGCTTATACTCGAGTCAATAATTTTTTCCAGTTTTTCTTAGGTAAAATTAGGTACCTCAGCTTATATTCGGATCGGCTTATACTCGAGTATATACGGTAAGTCCATACACTCATGGTTCCTCCAACCTGTTTATTGCGGAGTGCACATACAGACCGAACGTTTCAAGAGCTACATGCTCTCTTCATCAGTGGAAAAAGTACCCACAATTCAATAGCGATGCCCGAATCATAATGCATCCCAATTGAGATTCCAAATTTTGGAGCATGTTCCAAGACCAAAAAGAGGTGGAAATAGAGAAAAAAATGAAGCCAGATGGACATATAGACTCAATAGGGTATCACCTAATGGCCTCAATGAACAAATTGAATATAATCAAGTGTTTTCGTAAAGTCTACATACAGTAAGTGTTGGTATCTGTTTATTCTACATATATATGGGGCTCTCCAGTTGGGTGAGTATCAGCTTTTGCTGCATTTTCTTAAGCAAAATGATATAACAGTGGATAGGTCCTCCCAAAGATACAGGGCGGACCTGATATATTCTATTAGGTAGGTACCTTGGTTGGGCAGTTCCTATAGTATTTTTTCTATTTTTTATTTTAGGTATTGATTTATCTTATATATACTGATACAGATGGTTGGCAAGATGGCGACCATTCTCACAATGTGGTTGGCACTGAATGATATTCACGTCGGCGTTTTGACGCCAATTATGTAGATACGCACGCAGATTTTTCTTCAATTCTCGCGAGATTACGTACGCACATTGTATGTACTTGCTAAATTACGCACATTGTAATGAATGCACGTTTTTTCTGCGTGATCTAGTGTACTACGTCAGACACCCATGCAGAGGTGGGGGGTGGTGCCTATGGGTATGTAAGGGTGTTGGGGATCGCCACTGAATTGGGTGTATCAAATAGTGTATTTATCAAAGTTCCCCCATTGATAAATATGCTTCTAAATATCCCATAGGAATAAATAGAACGTGGGTGAGCATGGGCGTCCGCAGAAAATTTTCCAAGGGGGGTCAAGTAAGCTAGCATCATCCTGCAACAGACAAATATATATATATATATATATATATATTTTTTTTTTTTTTTTTTTTTTTTTGCAGGATGATACTAGTTTACGTGTGTCTGTATGTAAAAATATACAATTGTAATTAAATATATTTTAATTAATGAATACATTTACAACTGTTAGTGCCTTTTACAACTACTCTGCTCTACTCAGCTACCTACTATTCACATAATTCAGTACTCAGAAACACACATTAGATGGATCAAAATTATCATGCCACATAAAAAAGCCCCCAATTGCCCCCATGTACCAGTGCCAACAGCCATCATATTGCCCCCATGTATTTGTGCCAGCACCCAACATATTGCCCCCATCTGTACTGTGCCAGCAGCCAAGCCCCCCTCATATTGCCCCCATATGTACTGTGCCAGCAGCCAAGCCCCCCTCATATTGCGCCCCCAGGCCCCAGCATCTGTACTGTGCCAGCAGCCAAGCCCCCCTCATATTGCCCCCCCATCTGTACTGTGCCAGCAGCCAAGCCCCCCTCATATTGCCCCCCCATCTGTACTGTGCCAGCAGCCAAGCCCCCCTCATATTGCCCCCCATCTGTACTGTGCCAGCAGCCAAGCCCCCCTCATATTGCCCCCCCATCTGTACTGTGCCAGCAGCCAAGCCCCCCTCATATTGCCCCCATATGTACTGTGCCAGCAGCCAAGCCCCCCTCATATTGCCCCCCCATCTGTACTGTGCCAGCAGCCAAGCCCCCCTCATATTGCCCCCATATGTACTGTGCCAGCAGCCAAGCCCCCTCATATTGCCCCCCCATCTGTACTGTGCCAGCAGCCAAGCCCCCCTCATATTGCCCCCCCATCTGTACTGTGCCAGCAGCCAAGCCCCCCTCATATTGCCCCCCCATCTGTACTGTGCCAGCAGCCAAGCCCCCCTCATATTGCCCCCCCATCTGTACTGTGCCAGCAGCCAAGCCCCCCTCATATTGCCCCCATATGTACTGTGCCAGCAGCCAAGCCCCCTCATATTGCCCCCCCAACTGTACTGTGCCAGCAGCAAAGCCCCCCTCATATTGCCCCCCCATCTGTACTGTGCCAGCAGCCAAGCCCCCTCATATTGCCCCCCCATCTGTACTGTGCCAGCAGACAAGCCCCCCTCATATTGCCCCCCCATCTGTACTGTGCCAGCAGCCAAGCCCCCCTCATATTGCGCCCCCAGCAAGGCCCCAGCATCATTGTGTACCTGTGTCAGCAGCCAAGCCCCCCATCTGTACTGTGCCAGCAGCCAAGCCCCCCATCTGTACTGTGCCAGCAGCCAAGCCCCCCATCTGTACTGTGCCAGCAGCCAAGCCCCCCATCTGTACTGTGCCAGCAGCCAAGCCCCCCTCATATTGCGCCCCCAGCAACTGTACCTGTCAGCAGCAGCAGTGCCTCGAAATCCCAGTCCCAGGTGCCAGTCAGCCAAGGCCAGCAGTCCTGCTCACTCAGCCAGCCCACACCACAACCGACCGCCGCCGCACCCAAGCGCCTTCTGCGCCTTCTGGCGCCTTGTGTTTCAAAGACAGGCATGCGTAGGGGGGGCGTGCCCAATACACATGCGTGTCATATGGGCGCACGGAGGTAAGCGCCGCTCCAGTATAGGGAAGGGTGGGAAGGTGGTGCCTGCGCTCAGTTCCTGGGACCTTTAGAGGGGGGTTTGGGCGGCGGTTTTATAATGGCCAAGGTGGGGATATAAATAATGTTACAACTAAAAAAAAAAAATAAAAATAAAAAATTCTTCTCCCCCTTCTCCCCTTTTTTTTGCTACTTTTCCAGGGGGGGGCAAGTGCCCCCTCTTGCCCCCTTCTGTGGACGCCCATGTGGGTGAGATTTTATGTATTAAGCTCTAAACTCACCTTTTGATAAGTCTGCCCCTGGATGATGTGGGTTCGGTGCTATACGTGGGAACCGGTAGATTTTATACAGGGGACAATGGAGAGAATTACATGGGGTTATTCCAGGACACGCTCAGTAATACCGTTCTGGATGCGCTCGCGCCTTATGCTTCATCCGTTATCTCTTCTTGGCTGATGTTTCACATATATATTTAATCTGTGTCTGATAAACACATTATATATAATATATAACATAGGTATCTGTCAGGTTAGTCCATCTAATGTTTATGACGAGTGACATTTTTCACCAGATTTTGCTGCAAAAAAAACACCCGTAGACTCCGTAAAGGCCCTTGGCTTCCATGCGTTTAGTGGAAACCGTAGTAGAAAGCAGGTGTAGGTTGGTGTAACCTAAGGGTGGGGCAGAGAGAGCCCCCAGTATCGGAGGGGCCCCCTGGGGAAACCCAAAGCCTATCAGTGAGCAAAGAGCTGGTGCATCTATAAATCCATTGTGCCTATGTAACACTGCAATGAATTATGGGTAGGGGCACATTAGTAGAGGGCACTCTATGGGCCTCAGTTTGGCCTCCACTAGTCCCCCGGGACTTCAACCTGCCCATAGCTAATGATGTATCCCTTTATTACTAGGGGTATCATCCAGGGCCAGACTGAGACTTTATATAGGCCCTGGCATTTCAGGTACACAGAGGCCCAAATAGCCCCCCATAGGCCCAATTAGGGTAGCCCCCCGGCTAGTAACTCTCTAGTATCTAGTAAGGTGGAAAATCACCCGCCAGAATAAGGAAGCGTTAAAGACAACCGGGCACAGTGAAAAAATTTCAACTTCTGTGTTTATGTGACAAAAAGTCACGTGATTTTAAAGGAGAAGGAAAGGCTAATAAAGAGTTAATCCCAAGCTGCAGGCATACCTTCAGTTCTCTCAATAGTGCCCTTAAGTCTCCCCATATTTCTCCCGTTCAGATGATCAGAAGCCAAACAGGAAGAAAAAAACGCTGAGCTGGGTAAAGAAAGTTCCCATAATGCTTCACTCCTGCACCGAGACCCAGACCCTTGTACATGCTCAGTTAGTTAGACTATAAGGAAGCTTCCTGCTGATTGGCTCAGATCACACATTCCTAAGGGGGGGGGAGTGAGTTCTTAGCATTCCTGAGGGAGGGGGGAACAGGAGAGGGGAGAGAGCAGAGAGCTGCATGTCTCTGGCACAGGAAAACAGACCCAACCAATTCTGTTTCTTTTGATAGAGGATTCAGTGCAGCGTTTCTGTCAGTGCTTATGGCTGTATTTCCATAGACCTTTCTGATAAAGCTGACTGAGTTTTTACCTTTCCTTCCCCTTTAAAGATTCGGATTTGGTTCCAAACCAACTCCTGGATTAGGTGAATTCCTAATTATTATAATGCAGCACTTACTTTTAACCTTTCTGAGACGCTATTTATGACAAGGACCTCCCCACGGACCCAACATGCCTATGCCCCACCCCCGGCATGCCCACTCCCTGCCCCCATGATGTCACCACCACCCCTCTCTCAACACTAGGGGGCAACAGGGGGCAACCATAGGCCCAATAAATCCAGCAGCCCCTCGGGCATTTGCCAGAGCCCACAGATTGGCACTCTGGCCGCCGTATCATTGCCTCCTTCATGCACCCCCTTTCCCCTTGTGATTCTGGGCTCTGTATCCTTATACCCAGGGTATACAACCCAAAGCAGAAATATTCTCTCATTCCCCCCTTAACGTTTTCCCATAAAAACAAAAGATACAGATAATTCTCATTTGCATCTCGCCTGGGCACCCCTGGGTCTGTAAAAGCAAAAAGCCGCGAGTGGAGCCATTAGTGGAGCTTCAGATGCAGCACTTTTATCAGGCGCTTTCCTTGCTAATGATTTTGGGGGGGGGGGGGTAATTAGTCAGGATTTGGCTTCACAGCAGATAATTGAGCATTTTGTGGTTGGGTTTCATTAGGGTGGGATGGCACAATTTACGATCTGCTTGCTATGGGGTTATAATCGCATGGAGCCATTATGCTCTCTCTCTCGCGGTTATTAAATAATACTCTGTAGCTTTACTTCCCCTTTGTTTTTCAGTAAGGAAGAAACCGCAGTTTGGATAATTGAGCCACGTGCCCTCTGCCGGAACTTTATTCTGCACTTCTGCTGCCCCGTGTGATGATAGAACCAGATACCCAATCACTGATTACCAGTTTAGGGGTCGATTAACCTTTTCTTTTGCCCTAGGTCAGTGGTCTCCCCTCTATGGGCCACTTAGGGCTGGATAAGTCAATTAGAGCAGGATTTTTGGCTCAATGTCCCACATATTCCTGGCAATTTGTTCCTATGGTTACACCCTTGTTATGAGCCAAGGGGGGCCCCGGCAAAATGCTGATCGACTTCTAAACCAAAGGCCTTCATGTTCCTTTTTGCTTTGTATTTTGCTAATGGCAATAGAAGCAGCATAGGGATTCCCCTGTACTAAGCACAATTCAGCAGGAACAGCCCCGTAAGTTTACTCATAGCCTGTACAGAGAGATACCATAAAGCTATGGCAGCATAGGGATTCCCCCTGTACTAAGCACAATTCAGCAGGAACAGCCCCCTAAGTTTGCTCATAGCCTGTACAGAGAGATACCATAAAGCTATGGCACATAGGGATTCCCCTGTACTAAGCACAATTCAGCAGGAACAGCCCCCTAAGTTTGCTCATAGCCTGTACAGAGAGATACCATAAAACTATGGCAGCATAGGGATTCCCCTGTACTAAGCACAATTCAGCAGGAACCGCCCACTAGTGCTCACCTGACCGTGTGTGCTGCTGGGTGCTGATCGCAGTTTGTGTGGTGCTCGTTGAGCTCAATCATGAGCAATTGCAGCCCTGGAGGGTGTGGTGCGCCCAAGGATGCTGATCCAGGAAAGCCCCAGGCCTCATCTGAGTCACCTAGGCCTCGGGGTGCTTCTGCAGAAGGAGGAGTTTCTGAGGGGCCCCAAGCGGAGTCCCCAGTGCAAGTTGCGGGGTTTAACCCTGATATGCTGCCGCATGAACCGGGATTCCAGGAAAATCTGGCCAAGGGAATTCAGAAGTTTAAGGAGAAAAGGGCTGAGCTTGCGGCTCTGAAATCTCTAATAAAGACCAAGAGGTACGAGTGCGCTAAGGCCTACAGCCTGGCCCGGCCCCGCAAGAAGGTAGAGATTGCTGCCCTGTGCGACAAGCAGCGCACTCTGGAGCGGGAGCTGGACTTCCTTGGCAAGGGAATCGGTGCGGTAAAAGAATCGTTTGATAATGCCGAGCGGTTCCGGGAGATGGAGCAGAGGCGCCAGGAGGAAAAATACAGGGCATCGCTGAGAAGCAGAGCCATTACTGAGGTGTCCAGCGATGAGGAGCCTGAAAGCTCTGGGGCCCTCCAGCCAAACCGGCCAGCTCCAAAGTGCCAAGGAACACCCACTGGCACTCCTACTGGTACCCCCACTGGTACCCCCTCAGGTACACCGGGCCTCCTAAGGGAGATCAGGCAGGTGGAGTCTCCTTGCTCCCTGAGGCCGCAAAAAATGGTCTTTTCTTTGGAAGAAATTGATGATATTGACCCCAAGGAAAAGGTGAAAGCAAAGGAAAAGAAACAGCAGCTGGAAGTAAGTAGCTTTGTCTACACAGAATCTGATTTCCCTGTCCTGCCCTCACCCCAAAATCAGCCTATGTCTATGGGTGTGTCCCAGGCTGCCCCTCAGTCAGCTGAGGATGTTGGGGTGCAGTCAGCCCCTGCTGCGTTGGCCAGTTGGGCACAAAAAGCAATTGCCAATGTGGCTGCAGCAGGGAACAGTGAGAATCTGCCATCTGGGAGGAATGCAGGGCAGTCGGCGCAGAAAATGGCTGAAAGGGAGTCAGTTTGCCACACTGCTGCAAACATCGGTGCAGAACAACAAGCGGGCCCTGAGGGTGACATCTCACAGCAGCCAGAGGCCATTACATCCACTACTGTGTCTCTCCCAGACCAGGAAAAAGCCAGTTGTGATGGGAACAACTCGGAGCGGAACCATGAAGGCAAAGCTGCAGTCGCTGAGCAGCAGGAGGAACAGCGAAAGGGAAACAAGAAGAAGGAGACCAAGCCTGCCCCTAAATCTGGCAGGAAGAAGGCGGCTGCAAAAGACTCTGCAGCGGACTCTTGTAGTTCAGCAATTCCAACTGCTGCCATTTCCAATGGTGCAAGTGTGTGTGGGCGTGACTGCAGTGAGGGGATCGGTGAGCGACTGCCTGAGGCTGGTGAGTGCACTGGGAATGTGAATTCTGTGGGTGTAAATGTGTCTGGGGGGAAAGTGTTGGGGGGCTCGGGTCCAACTGTGCAAGGGTCAAATGCTGTTGTGCAAGAGGTGAATGTGGGTGCAGATACAAGTGCTGTGGGTGCAGGTACGAGTGCTGTGGGTGCAGGTACGAGTGCTGTGGGTGCAGGTACAAGTGCTGTGGGTGCAGGTACGAGTGCTGTGGGTGCAGGTACGAGTGCTGTGGGTGCAGGTACAAGAGCTGTGGGTGCAGGGGTGAATGACCCAACTGGTGCAGTTAATGCCACAGCGGCGGGTGTGAGTGCAGTGAATGAGGTGGCGGGAGTGAGTGGCCAAAGCTTTGCTAATATTGTCCGTGGCAAGGCTAAAGGGCCTGGCAGTGTGAATGTGGCGAAGGTGGCAGTGAGTGGGGCGCGTGTGAGTGACAAGCCTGCAGTGGGGAATTACCCCCGACGTGGGAGGATCTACCCCGCAGACTCGGGGAGGCGCAGGAATGTGGTGCGGTTGCAGTGGGAGGGGGAGGGTCCCTTGCCTGAGGGAAATATTGTTGTTGATAAGATCTGTGATATGGGCTTCACTGCAAATGATATTTATTGTTTTGTGCATAACAAAGTGTTCAAAGATTATACCATCAGCTTCATGAGGCCCCAGGAGCTAGACGAGTTCTGGGAAAAGTTTAGGGATGCCACAGGGATGTGGGAGGGGTTTCAGGCAGTGCCCGTGTCTAGGCCTGGGGTCTGCAAGGTCACCATTCTCATAGAGAACGAGTCCATCCCCCCCGCAGACCTTAAGATCTGGCTGAGAAGGTATGGGGATGTGATAGGGGAGCTGGAGAGGGACTTTGGGTACAGGGGGATATGGACGGGGGGCTGGCAGGCTAAGGTGCGCCTACGCACAGTAGGCAATGTCACCCAGCACATCCCCAGCTCCGCATACATTGGCCGGGATTTAGTCTGCTGCTTTTATCCCGGGCAGCCCAGGGAATGTTGGAAGTGCGGCTCCACCAGGCATTTCAGTATTAGTTGCGATGTACTGAAATGCGCCATGTGCCTTGGGGTAGGTCATGTGGCAAAGCACTGTCCCAAAAGTATCCGGTGCAACTTGTGCGGAGAGCTCGGCCATGCGTATGGTTCCTGTCCTATGTCGTGGCAAAGCATTGAGGAGGAATACCGCAAGGAAATGGGGGTGCTGGAGTCCGAGGCCACACAGGGTCAGGTGGTTGGGGAAACTCAGCCTGTGCCTGATCCTGACCCGTTCATCCCCCATAATTCATCTCAGCCTCCCCAGGGCCCCCAGCCTCCCCAGGGCCCCCAGCCTTCCCGGGCCCCGCAGTCTTCCCAGGCCCCACAGTCTTCCCGGGCCCTGCAGTCTTCCCAGGCCCCACAGTCTTCCCGGGCCCTGCAGTCTTCCCAGGCCCCGCAGTCCTTCACATCCGTTAGGGCAACACGGGGAAGGGGGAGAGGACAACCTAGTGGACGGTCACTAATGTCCCAAAGGGTAGTTCAGGAGACCCCCCCTTCTGAGCGGCCTAGTGTGGCTAACAACACATTGGGGGATTGGGTTAAAGTAGGCGAACCCCAGAAAGCCACCTTGGCCAAACAAAAGGCTACCAACTCGAGTGGGGGGAATCACAGGAAGAAAGAGGAAAGGGCAGAGGGTGCCCATGCAAAGGAGGGGGCTGATCCCTTTCCTTTATCTGTAAACAGATTTGCTCCTTTATCTTGGGGGGAGAGGGCAGAGTTGGAGGAGGAGGAGGAGCTAAACAGGGAGCTGGCACGGTCTGATAACGCCAACTCTTCCTCTTCGGAATTTGAGTACATAAGTCCGGCTGAAGCTGAAAAGCTTCCATCTGGTCTCTCTGCAAAGAGGGAATGCTCTGACGATGATAGGAAGGTAAAAAGGAGGGTGGAAACCTCCTCATCTTAATCACCCTGTAAATGGCTGTTCCCCCTCCGATACGCGTCGTGACCATTAATGTCGCGAGCGTTAAGTCTGTAGGTGCAAGAGACACGGCCTTCTTTTTTCTCTCCCGAGTTGAGGCAGACATTTTATTTTTGCAAGAGACCAGATTATGCAATCTTCAGGTGCTCCATAGGGCCAAGAAGGAATGGGTGCACGGTCCTTCTTACTGGTCTCTTGCGGCCGAGATGTACAGCGGAGTGGCGGTCCTTTTTAAGACCAGTAAGGTAACAGTCAAACGGGTGATTGAGGTAGAGATGGGCAGATGTATGGTCTTAGACGTCCTGCTGAATGGGCAGAATCTTCGCCTTATTAATGTGTACGGTCCTCAGACCCTAAAGGCGAGGAGGGACCTGTTTAGCAGGATTAAGCCCTTTCTTTTTACAGCCCGGCCGATAATTTTTGGCGGTGACTTTAACACCGTGACTAGGCCTATGGATAGGGGAGGTGCCGCAGGTCGGCTGGGCTATGATAGCATTTACCTGAATAGCATAGTTAGTCAGGCCGGCCTAGAGGATGTGCACATTCGCCACTTCCCTGACCGCACGGGTTTCACTTTTTATAGAGGAACATGTAGAAGTAGGATAGACAGGTTTTTTGTTAAACAGGACTTCATAGTGTCTCCTCCTGAGGTGACAGCCGTGGAGTTCTCCGATCACTGTATGGTGAGTGTGTCCTTGAATGTTTCAGAGTCCCCTCAGAGGGGAAGGGGCCTTTGGCGCCTGAATTCGGCCCTCCTGGGGGAGGAGTGTGTAAATCAGTCCTTCAGGGAGTTCTTTCAGGCTCAGGAATCCTTATTAGATCTGTGCAACACTAAGGCGGAGTGGTGGGAGATGGTCAAAAAGAGGGCAGCAGGACTCTTTCGAGGCCTAGCAAACAAGATACAAATTGATAAAGATCGTGCCTACCAATCTCTCAGGAGAAAGTTAGACAGACTGGTGTCTGATGGGGCCCAAGGTGGGGAAGTTGCCAGGGTCCGTGCCCTCATGAAGGAGTATCAGTATGACAGGTACTCTTCCCTGGTTTTGGAGAGGGACTACGGGAAGCACCACTCGCCCGACCCTTACCAAAACTGCCAGGAAGTGTTTTCCCGCAAGTCCATACACGGCTTGCAAAATGAGGCTGGGGTACTAGAGACTTCGGTCCCTGGTATTCTCAGAGTTGTTAAGAACTACTATGCTAAACTCCTGAAGGGGCAGGGGCTCTCCCGGGCCAGTATGTCTTCCTTTCTGGAAGAGACCCCTATTCTGCAAGATGAGAATATTTCTTTTGATGAATTGGAGTGTGAGATTGGAGTTGAGGAGGTCAGGAAGGCAATTGAAGGCTTAGGCCTCAAAAAGTCTCCAGGGCCTGACGGTTTAACAGCCGAATTTTATAAACAGTTTGTTGATGTCCTGGCCCCTCGTCTCACAGAGGTATTCAATAGCACCCTGGAAGAGGGCCTACTCCCTCCCTCTATGAGACACTCAGCTCTTATTCTCCTCACCAAGGGTTTGGACCAGTCTAAGGTTGAGAACTGGCGCCCCATCGCTCTTCTCAATACAGACCGAAAGATTCTGGCAAAGGTCATGTTCAACCGCCTTTTTCCTTTTGCAGAAAGGCTTCTTTCCCCCTCTCAGCACTGCACAGTGAAGGGCCGCAGCACCTTTTCCGCTGTCCTTGGCATCCGGGAGGTCCTAGAGCGGTGCAGGATCTGCGAGTGGGGTAAGTATCTGCTGACTTTGGATCAGTCAAAGGCTTTTGATAGGGTAAACCACGAGTATCTCTGGTTGCTCCTTGACAGGTACGGTCTTCCGGGTAAATTTGTTAATTGGCTAAAGATTTTGTATAAAGGGGCCGAGAGTTTCCCACTTGTGAATGGTTGGTCCGGGGAGAGCTTTGGGGTTTCTTCTGGGGTCCGACAGGGCTGTCCTTTGAGCCCTTTGCTTTATGTATTTGCCATTGATCCCCTCATAAGGCGGATAGAGTGCGATGCATTAGCAGGGGTTCCTCTGTCTCCCGGGAGGGCCCTGAAGGTCTCCGCTTATGCAGACGATGTCACAGTAGTCGTGTCTAGTGGGGAGGAGGCAGAGACTGTGGCACGGGTGCTAAGGGACTACTCAAGGGCCTCCGGGTCCTTGATTAATCAGAATAAGTGCAAAACTTTCTGGATGGGGAAGGGAGATCCTGCCTTCGATCTTCCGGATGTCTTCCCAGTGGCCCAGCCCAAAATTAAAATTCTTGGTATCGAATTTGGACATGGCGATTATGCCAAGCAAATTTGGGAGGGCAAGTTGGAAACCGCATCTGTTCTGGTGAACCGGTGGAAAGGGTTGAAATTTACCCTCAGAGAAAGGGTGGATCTTATCAAAACCTACCTGATTCCAATCTTTTTGTATCTCAGCCATGTGTGCCTTTTGCCAGAAGCTTTCTACGTTAAGATCAAAGGTCTCTTCTTCCAACCGTTATGGGGGAATAAGACAAACCTCATCAAAAGAAATATTACCTACCTACAAAGGAAGGAGGGGGGTCTCGGTATGGTGAACCCCGTTGTGTTCTTCATGAACACCTTTATTAAGTATAACTATAACAACCTCCTGTTGGAGAAGCCTCCTTTGTGGGTGGAGATCTTCAGAGTTTGGGCCCTTCCTTTTCTTGAGTGTTGGAAGAGAGGCGGCTTGGTAAAGAGCGTGCGTGCTCCTCATGCCCCTCTCCCGCCTTATGTTGCCGTGAGTCTGAAGGTGATGAGGCGGTGGTGTGTGTCTGTTGGGGAGATCAGGGCTTCTCCAAGAAGGGACATCGATAGGAGAGTCTTGGGTTCCTACTTTCATGCATCACTGGCCCTGAAAGACTGTCCAGACGAGGTGTTGAGATCAGGGCTCTCTTTAGTCAATTCCCCAAGGGTTCCCCCGAAGCTCAGGGATGTCGTCTGGCGCTCCTTCCACGGGAAGCTCTATGTTAATGGGAATCTGAAGTACAGAAGCACTGATGACCGTGACTGCCCACGAGAGGAATGCTCTGGGGAAGTGGAAACAATGGACCACTTCTTGCTTCAGTGCCCCTTTAACATAGATGTTTACAAACAAGTCTCTGCTGCCTTGGGCATTCCTTGCCTCTCTGGTTGTAATTACCAGGAGTGGGCCTATGGGGCATTCAAGCGACACAGGGGGTATGATTTGGGCACTCTTTTCTTAGTCAGCTCTGTTGTCCGCTTTTACACCTGGAACACACGGTGCAAGGTTTCTCTCAGGCGTGAAGTCCTCCCCTGTCCAGTGGTGGTGGATATGGTACTGGGTGAGCTCGGGAAGATACGCTCTTTGGAGAGACAAAGGATGGATGAAGCAAGGTGGAAGGGTCTGTAGAGGGGCATTCAGTTTGACCCACCGTGAGTCTCTTGCTAATTCTGATGTCTCTTTGGTGTTGGGCTAGTTCTTTTCACCCCCCTTAGATTTTTGCCTTCGTCGTATTTTTCTGATGGGGCTTCATACAGTTTTAGGTGAGTAGCCCAATCTTTTGCCTTCCTGGAGTCAGAGCCATGTTTTGTGTATATAGTTGTTTATAGTAGAGTGGCACCCAGCCAGGCTGAGCCGCTCATTGAAGTTGAGTTAAAGTTGGAAATTGAGCAGCGTTGTATAGCTCAGGTGCAACTATACATCAGCTTTGTAACATTTGTACAGTTGCCCACAGAGCAAGCGGATACGTTTATAGGATAAGCTAATTATGTTTACTGCATGTAAATCTATTTAATGCTTTGCTTATTTGTTATGTTATTTTAAGCTTTATTGTATTAGGATGCAAGAACTCAATAAACAAAAATTTCCCCTGTACTAAGCACAATTCAGCAGGAACAGTCCCCTAAGTTTGCTCATAGCCTGTACAGAGAGATACCATAAAACTATGGCACATAGGGATTCCCCTGTACTAAGCACAATTCAGCAGGAACAGTCCCCTAAGTTTGCTCATAGCCTGTACAGAGAGATACCATAAAACTATGGCAGCATAGGGATTCCCCTGTACTAAGCACAATTCAGCAGGAACAGCCCTCTAAGTTTGCTCATAGCCTGTACAGAGAGATACCATAAAACTATGGCACATAGGGATTCCCCCGTACTAAGCACAATTCAGCAGGAACAGCCCCCTAAGTTTGCTCATAGCCTGTACAGAGAGATACCATAAAACTGTGGCACATAGGGATTCCCCTGTACTAAGCACAATTCAGCAGGAACAGTCCAGGCCAATGGATCAAGCAGAGTTACTGAGCAGCCCTGTGGGAAGGATCTCAGCCAGTTACGGAGCTATAATTTACTGGTTGGGTTGGAAGGAGAGCAGAGTCCCAGAAATGTGCAGGAAGTGAATGTTACGGTACAATACCCAAGGGACAGGCTATTTCTCTTTATTAAAAAGCATTAATGCATCTGAGTTGAGTGAAAGGCAGTAATAATGTTTGGCAGGTTTCACTGGTCTGGGCCCAAGGTCGGAGCTCGGCTTAAGGCACCTTTTGGGAGTTTTGTTGCAACTTTGCGTCCAGGTTGGTGTACGACGCGTCCCTAGGGCCTTGGTCCCATTGGCATTATTAGTTCCATTCCATTAGTAGGAGGGGAGATAAGGGGGGGCTAGTGGGGCATCTTCAGGGGCACAGACCTACCCGGGTAAAGAACCCAAATCACAACAGGAGGCATTTATATCCTTATTGTATGCTGAGCTTTATACACTTCAGTCAGTTGTACAGGTATTGGATCCATTATCCGGAAACCAGCTAGAAAGCTCCTAATTATGGGAAGGCTCCCCTAGACTCTAATTTAATCAAACAATTCAAGTTTTTAAAACGAATTTCCCTTTTCTCTGTAATAATAAAACAGTACCTGTACTTGATCCCAACTAAGATATAATTACCCCTTATTGGGGGCAGAACAGCCCTATTGGGTTTATTTCATGGTTAAACGATTCCCTTTTCTCTGTAATAATAAAACAGTACCTGTACTTGATCCCAACTAAGATATAATTACCCCTTATTGGGGGCAGAACAGCCCTATTGGGTTTATTTAATGGTTAAATGATTCCCTTTTCTCTGTAATAATAAAACAGTACCTGTACTTGATCCCAACTAAGATATAATTACCCCTTATTGGGGCAGAACAGCCCTATTGGGTTTATTTAATGGTTAAATGATTCCCTTTTCTCTGTAATAATAAAACAGTACCTGTACTTGATCCCAACTAAGATATAATTACCCCTTATTGGGGCAGAACAGCCCTATTGGGTTTATTTAATGGTTAAATGATTCCCTTTTCTCTGTAATAATAAAACAGTACCTGTACTTGATCCCAACTAAGATATAATTACCCCTTATTGGGGCAGAACAGCCCTATTGGGTTTATTTCATGGTTAAATGATTCCCTTTTCTCTGTAATAATAAAACAGTACCTGTACTTGATCCCAACTAAGATATAATTACCCCTTATTGGGGGCAGAACAGCCCTATTGGGTTTATTTAATGGTTAAATGATTCCCTTTTCTCTGTAATAATAAAACAGTACCTGTACTAACCTAACTAAGATACTAGTCTGTCTCTGCCGCTGACCCTTCTTCCTTTTACCTGAGCAGAATATGGAAACAATTTCCCCTGGTGTGTATCCTGTGTTATATTGGAGTTAGCCACAAGGGGGCATCAGGAGCCCAAGCAATATTACAGTACATTCCTGCCTTAGCAAATTGTTAAAGAGTCTCTAGTCTGGCAGATATAAAGGAAATAAAACATAGCCCAGTCTTAAAGTACAGTTTACCTGTCAGCTGCCATACTGCTTTGTCTTCTAATGAAACCCCCAGCTGCTCTACTATCTGTAAAACTGACGGAACGCTTGCTTTGCCTTGCCAAGCAGGAATATTACAATAGATACACCAGTGTTCTTGTTATGCTCAGAATTAATCCAAAAATTATTTCTAAAAAAAAACAAAACGCAAATAGACGGGAATTCTGCAGAGATAATAATCTTATTTATGGTTCATTTAGACAATTTAACTCTTTATTGGCCCAAGCTGAGCACTGGAATACGGCTGGTCCTACCCAGTCCCGGGTTATTATATAAATGCTGCCCCACTAACCTCTGTCTGTTGCTTGAGATCATCCCCAAGGTAAGGCTGTCTCTCCCCTAATGACATTACTGCCATATAACGAGGCTCATTGACTAAGCACACACAGTGTAATTATATATTATATATTGGCCGCAGATGTCAGCCCCCTGTTATTGCATTAGAGGGCAACTGTCACTGCAGCACAGAAGCAAGAGAACCGCCCAAACTGCTTTCCAGATAATAATTTGATTCTATGTCTTTATGTAAAGGCCCCCGGCTCTGACATGTTCCTCCGGCATTAGCCACCAAGGGGAGTCAGTGGCCCAGATAGTGTTAAATACCTTATTGTTTAGAAGTGTCCCAAATAGAGTGTTACTATATTACCTGTTACACCGTTGCACTTGGGCACCTTGAAAGTGACCCTGACACCCTCTGACATTAAAGATGTCTAACTGGGGCACTAAGTGCCAGCCCTAAAGGCTAATGTCCTGGGGGGGTTACGGCAGCCACAATATAGAGCCCTGACTCATTATATGGCAGTGCCACGGAGAATCTACTTCATCAGAAAGAAATACAAGGCCATTTAGGGCAAAGACACATGGGGCGACTAATAGGCGTGCCGAAAATGTGTGATTTTGGATGATAAGTCGCCACAATTAAAAGTCGTGGCAACTAATCGCCCCGTGTGTCTTCACCCTTAGGGTGAAGACACACAGACCTACTTAGTAGCAGCTACTTGTCACGGCTACTAAACGCCAGAAAATACCGTGTCATAGACAATACTGAGAATTGCTTCTGCTAAAACACATAGGGGGAGATTTAGTAAGATACGAATGCTCGGAGCGTTCGAATGAACGCGCTTGCGTGACTTTTTCGTATGCCCGCACAACTTTTCCGTACGTTTGCATGACTTTTTTCGCACACTCGCGCGAAAAATTCGGAAAGGTTCTGCCACTGTTTACAGTCATTCGGTACGAAAAGTTCATGACTTTTGGATCGCCAATACGATATTATCGCGACTAATACGATTTTTTCGTAAGCATTTTCGTGATATTTGCGATCTTCAGAAATTATTGTATCCAATCTGAATTTTTCCCATTCAGGATTCGAACTCGTGTTTTAATGAATCGGCCCCATAGAGACAATCAGGGTCGGACTGGGGGGTGCAGGGCCCTCTGGGGCTGCTGCCCCAGGGGCCCCTTACTACCCAAGGGGCCCTGTTAGCTATGTCTCCCTTACCCTTCCCACAGGGGCCCCCGCCATGCCCCACTTACCCCCGCAGGGGCCCCCGCCACCCTCCCATCCTGACAATGCATCATGGGAGGACACTGGCAGCTGAGGGAGCGGTAAAAAGGATCGGGTCTGGGCCGCCGGGGCCAGCTGGGTTTTTTCCTGGTATCCCGGCGGCCCAGTCCGACCCTGGAGACAATTATCAGTAAATGATCAGCATTGTCTATTTCTATAGCCATGGCAAGTAGCTGCTACTAGTAGCTCTGTGTGTCTTCACCCTTAGAAGGAAATGTTGACCTTTAGTCTTTCTGTGGTTTCAAGCTTCAATGCACCAAGTTGGCCCAGAACTAGCTGAAATGTAGTAACAAGGGAACCATGGGAAGAGCTGAATTATGTAAAGCAGAGTTGTGCAACTTTATGATGACACAGAAATGAGATTCTGAAACCTTTGAGTATAAACATGGCCATAAGAATCCACTGGTTTTGTTTAATCTGTATTTAATTAATAAGGATCCTCTTTTTTTCTTTACACTGATACTTATATTTAATAGATCTGTGGGGTGCAAAGATGCTTCTTACTGGCCCTCTGGTAATCTTACTGGCCCTCTGGGCATCTTACTGAACCTGGATATCTAGCCCCCCCTCCACAGACAGCTCTGCTTGCAGTTGGCCAGACTATCTCAGCAGTAGCTGGAATCCTGCCAGTCGCTTTGTCCAAACAGATTCGTTTTGGGCGGTTTACGAGAAGATTTATTAGTAAACGGGGAGGAGAGTCCTATTACACGGCTTAATTGGTTGCTAATTAGGGGAGATGACAGAGACTTACGCCAGACATTGTGGGCATAGGTTGCATTGCTGCTGCCGTTTCGCTTTGCAGCCAGTTGGTGGCGCCAGAGCTCTATAGCAAGAAGCCGATATTCCCAGCGCTGCGAATATTCCCACATCGATGACTTTATTCGTTTCCCTGCAGTTTGTCTCACAGTGACAAGAAGTTACTAGAAGTGAAGTCATTAATAGATACAATAGGTAACACATTGGCTTGATGGGAAGCAAGGACCTGTCACCCCCAAAGGTTTCATTTCTTTACATTTTGACCAGTTTTCTATTTCAGCTTGCTAATGTAAAAAAGGATATAAACCCAAACATTCTGTGTAAAAGTGATTTATCCAGAGACTTACTGACAGGATTTCCCATAGATCCCAGTGCCTTTCCCCCCAGTCATTATATCTCACTTTCCATCTTTCTGCCTTAATCATTTGACTGGTGACAAACACCGAGAACCCAAGTTTTTGTAAAGGACCAGTTGTACCATGAAGTATAAATGTTTTTTACATTCAATGTTTGTATCTGTCCATCTGTCTTGGCAACAAGTGTCCTGTTTAAAAGAGAATGGTTTAATTTTATAGTTCTACAGGGATCTGTGTGAATTTGGCACCTTAATCCATTGTATTCTATACAGCTCACCTGTTATTTTCTATGTACTTGTGTTCACTGTAGCCAAATAAAACATGAGTGATGACCTGCCTGCAGCCTTGTGCCTTTATATGGGCACAGAACCCCTCAGTGACTGCTAATATCCTTATCATTTACAGTAGGGGGTACATTATCCCTTATAATACATGAGTGATACTCAGAGTTCCCTGTATAACTCAGCCTGCAGCCTTGTGCCTTTATATGGGCACAGAACCCCTCAGTGTCTGCTAATATCCTTATCATTTACAGTAGGGGGTACATTATCCCTTATAATACATGAGTGATACTCAGAGTTCCCTGTATAACTCAATATACATATTCCCTTTCATGTAGGAATGCCTATTTTTTTTTACTTTGCAAAGGAATCATTTATCACCTTGTAATAATAATGCCATACAACCAATCAGCAACTAGCACTGACTGGTCACATATCTAAAAGCCGACATGAGTGGTTTAATCTCCAGCCCTGTCCCTTCCCAAGCTCCCATAGCCAGGGTGCCCTTACCTGCCGGCCGCACACAGCCCGTGTCTCAGGCACCTAATTAGCCGTGTATGTTATGATGAACTTTCAGTTGCAGACGTGGGATTGGAGGAGAGCCACATGTGCAAGAATGTGCTGGGATGGCGGCTGAAGAATAGAGATAAGGGGAACACTGAATACAGGGACTATTTTCTGATTTAGTGCACCAACCCCTCATTTCAACATTTCACTGGACACAACAATAATGATCTGTATGTTCCACCCAAAGAGGGTATTTTGCCAGGCACATTGTTCCATTTCCTTTATACAAAGCTTTTAGAATCCTTAATAAACCTTGCAAGCTGGGGGGGCACTGGGGGACACAAGCAGCTGGGGGGGGGGGCTGTACTTTCAAGTAATTATGGGGCCACATTGGGCTCCTGTGAGTGGTGCTCTGCCCCAATGTTGTGCCCATAGGGCTCCTGCTGAACCTGTACCCAAAGTGTGTGTTGGTTGTTATTTAACTGCTGTGTGTGATTTAAAGAAGCTTTGTTGCTCTTGTGTGTGATACTTATAGTTACTTACATACTAGGTGGATTGTAAATTGCCCTTTAATCAGGTTCTACAGCCCGGCTCACCCATTTCCGATCTCCAGATGCGCAGGGTTCGACTGGGCCGCGGGACACCAGAAAAACCCAGTAGGCCCCAGTGCCCTACCATTAGTGATGGGTGAAATGTTTCACCAGGCATGGATTCACGGCGAATCTCTGCGTTTCGCCATTGGCAGATTGTTTTGCAAAACAGATGAAAAAATTTGCCATGGAAAATGTTGCCGCGCGACAAAAGAATAGCCATGGGCGACAAAAGAATAGCCGCGGGTGACAAAAGAATAGTCGCGGGTGTCAAAAGAATAGCTGTGCGCGACAAAGGAATAGCCGCAGATGACAAAAGAATAGCCGCGGGCGACAAAAGAATAGCCGCGGGCGACAAAAGAATAGCTACGGGTGACAAAAGAATAGCCGTGCGACAAAAGAATAGTCGCAGGTGTCAAAAGAATAGCTGTAGGCGACAAAAGAATAGTCGCGGGTGCCAAAAGAATAGCTGTGGGCGACAAAAGAATAGTTGCGCGCGACAAAGGAATAGCCGCGGGTGACAAAAGAATAGCTGCGGGTGACAAAAGAGTAGCCGCGGGCGACAAAAGAATAGCTGTGGGCGACAAAAGAATAGCTGTGCGCGACAAAGGAATAGCCGCGGGTGACAAAAGAATAGCCGCGGGCGACAAAAGAATAGCTACGGGCGACAAAAGAATAGCCGTGCGACAAAAGAATAGTCGCAGGTGTCAAAAGAATAGCTGTGGGTGACAAAAGAATAGTCGCGGGTGTCAAAAGAATAGCTGTGGGCGACAAAAGAATAGCTGCACGCGACAAAGGAATAGCCGCGGGTGACAAAAGAATAGCCGTGCGTGACAAAAGAATAGCTGCGGGTGACAAAAGAGTAGCTGTGGGCGACAAAAGAATAGCTGTGGGCGGCAACATTTTTGCCCCAAATTCACTCATCACTACCTACCATGTGACTCCCCTGATGTGGTGGGGGGAGGGGCTGGGGGTAGGGGGTGGCACACCCCGGTCTGACCCTGGATGCAGCGCCACGTTTGGCCACGTTACTTCCAGTCCCCAGACAAGGCAAGCTGGCCACTCCCCGGATTTACACACTGCCATATGAATAAACTAATTGACCCGCATATATTCAATAAAGCTGGCTAGTGTGAAATATGGGAGTAGCCGGGCTGGGCTTTGTGGGAATTCATCCAGGATACCAGGAAAACTCCCGGTGGGCCCAGGTGTCAGTGGGCCCTCCTGTTTCTGACCATTTGGCCTACGTTATAGTGTTTTGCTATTTCTGAATGGGAAGAAAGAGGAGAAATAGATGGAAGGATAGATGCTAGCATGTAAATAAAAGAGACTAAGAATAAAGAGATTGAGTGAAAAAAGGAGGAAATATAGTTTGGAGAGTGGGCCTAGGGTCTAAGGTTTTCTGGTGGCCCCTGGGGTCCCAGTCCGACACTGATTCATTCCAATGCCTTTCTTTTGGGAAGTGACACCCAGTGTAACATCAAACAGGCTATCTCCTGTGTTTTATTCCCAGCTGGATTCTCCCACAAACAGACACATTTCATTTCACACAATATAATGTAGGTACATAAAGTAAAGTTCATTATTTTGATACAAGAACTAATTGGTCCACCGGCAGCCTGAAATTCCATAAAATTCTCCCAAAATTCTCATCCCCCCCCATTATATCTGGTTCCTACTTCCTGACAGAGGGCTCCCAGCCACACTGCTTTTCCTGCCTGAGTGAACACAGCCCCTGTTACTCCCAAATTCCAATGGTTTCCAAAACTCAAATGTTCAATATTTATTAAGAGCAAAAAAAAAAAACCTGAAAACCTTGGATGTAAAACTTCGGCATCTCGTGAGTTCATGTAGAACCAATGGGAGTTGCCCGAGGCAAAGTTTATGCAGTCTTTTTTATATATATATAAGCAAACATTCACGTTTGGTAAAATACTGAGTTTATATGAATTGAAAAAAAAAAATCAGAAATTCCAAAAGGATAAAAAAGGCTTCCTGAGTTTTCATTTTGCGTTGAAAACACCATTTTTGTTACTTGTTTTCTTTAAAAGACCAATAAAAGGTGTTGGCGGTATTTGTGGTTCTGCAGTAAGAATAGACTGTGGGGGTCATTTATAAAGATTGGGCAAATTTGCACCTGGGCAGTAACCCCTGGCAACCAATCTGGTATTTGCTTTTATGGCAACCTGCAGCTGGATGCAAAAGGCCAATCACTGATTGGTTGCTATAGGTTACTGTCTTTATAAATGACCCTGTGTCTTTGAGGATTCAGGTAGAGTTCAGCAATTCCCTTTGGCCAGACCATTCAGAAAGTGCTGGGGTTGGGCCAAACCAAATCCTGGATATGATGGGTCCCTAATTTATTGATACCTGTAGATAGTTTGTCACAATCACGTAGAGCAGAGGTTGTTAGTTTCAGTTCAAACTCCACCTCCAATACTCACACTAACTGGCCTTTAAGTTGAGCCCCACCCCCAATACTCACTCTAACTGCCCTTTTGGCTGAGCCCCACCCCCAATAGTCACCCTAACTGGTCTTTAGGCTGAGCCCCACCCCCAATACTCACCCCAACTTGCCTTTAGGCTGAGCCCCACCCCCAATAGTTACCCTAACTGGCCTTTAAGCTGAGCCCCACCCCCCAATACTCACCCTAACTTGCCTTTAGGCTGAGCCCCACCCCCAATACTCACCCTAACTGGCCTTTAGGCTGAGTCCCACCCCCAATACTGACCCTAACTGGCCTTTAGGCTGAGTCCCACCCCCAATACTGACCCTAACTGGCCTTTAGGCTGAGTCCCACCCCCAATACTCACCCTAACTGGCCTTTAGGCTGAGTCCCACCCCCAATACTCCCCCTAACTTAACTTTAGGCTGAGTCCCACCCCCAATACTCACCCTAACTGGCCTTTAGGCTGAGTCCCACCCCCAATACTCCCCCTAACTTAACTTTAGGCTGAGCCCCACCCCTAATACTCACCCTAACTGGCGTTTAGGCTGAGTCCCACCCCCAATACTCACTCTAGCTGCCCTTTTGGCTGAGCCCCACCCCCAATAGTCACCCTAACTAGCCTTTAGGCTGAGCCCCACCCCCAATACTCACTCTAGCTGCCCTTTTGGCTGAGCCCCACCCCCAATAGTCACCCTAACTAGCCTTTAGGCTGAGCCCCACCCCCAATACTCACCCTAACTGGCCTTTAGGCTGAGCCCCACCCCCAATACTCACCCTAACTGGCCTTTAGGCTGAGTCCCACCCCCAATACTGACCCTAACTGGCCTTTAGGCTGAGTCCCACCCCCAATACTGACCCTAACTGGCCTTTAGGCTGAGTCCCACCCCCAATACTCACCCTAACTGGCCTTTAGGCTGAGTCCCACCCCCAATACTCCCCCTAACTTAACTTTAGGCTGAGTCCCACCCCCAATACTCACCCTAACTGGCCTTTAGGCTGAGTCCCACCCCCAATACTCCCCCTAACTTAACTTTAGGCTGAGCCCCACCCCTAATACTCACCCTAACTGGCGTTTAGGCTGAGTCCCACCCCCAATACTCACTCTAGCTGCCCTTTTGGCTGAGCCCCACCCCCAATAGTCACCCTAACTAGCCTTTAGGCTGAGCCCCACCCCCAATACTCACTCTAGCTGCCCTTTTGGCTGAGCCCCACCCCCAATAGTCACCCTAACTAGCCTTTAGGCTGAGCCCCACCCCCAATACTTACCCTAACTGGCCTTTGGGTTGAGCCTCACCCCCAATACTCACCTCAACTTGCCTTTAGGCTGAGCCCCACCCCGAATAGTTACCCTAACTGGCCTTTAGGCTGAGCCCCACCCCCCAATACTCAGCTTAACTGGCCTTTGGGTTGAGTTCCACCCCCAATACTCCACCTAACTTGCCTTTAGGCTGAGCCCCACCCCCAATACTCACCCTAACTGGCCTTTAGGTTGAGTCCCACCCCCAATACTCCCCATAACTTGCCTTTAGGCTGCGCCCCACCCCCAATACTTACCCTAACTGGCCTTTAGGCAGAGCCCTCCCCTATTTTTATGGTCAGCAGCTATAACCATCCATGTTTGGGATTGGGAAGCCCTTTACTATTTTGTCATCACATACAGGTACCAGTATATACAGTATATATATATATATATGTATGACTGCCCTGCTAATGCCAGCTCTACCCATACCCCCCCCCCCCCCCAGCGTCCCTTCTCCCCCCCCCGTCAGTTCCTGCCTCTCTAATCCTATTTATGTTTGTAGCCCATGCATCACAGGACGCTCGGTGCCTCGCTGCTTCTCCCTATCCAGCCTTTTGATCACAACAGTATCGTGAGAGCTAATTTGACAGGGATAATTTGCTTCCAACGTACTTACATTACTCGCCGTATCACAGAGAAACATCAATATCTATGGAGCAATCATGTCATTAACAGGTTTTAGAAGTGAGAATAAAATCTGACTGCCGTCTCTGTGGCACAAGTGGCTTCTCTGTTATAAATACTTGGCAGGTATCAAATCCGATTTCTTTCTGATGTTTCCCTGATCTGTGAAGTCTTTTACTAAAGAAAGGGATACGCTGTGTATATAACGTGTTAGTCTCGCAGCTCATTGGCCAGAGGCCTGCCCTGAGGGTACAAGGGATTCATCTCTATAATTGGCTGGTAATTCCTGGCCTTTAGGATGAGCCCCGAAACTGGGAATTGGAAGGCCCTGATGTAGAAAATGTATTGGATGAAGACCATAGTACAGGTATAGGACTTATTATCCAGAATGCTCAGGACCTGGGGTTTCCGGATAGGGGATCTTTCCGTAATCTCCATACCTTAAGTCTACTAAAAAAATGATTTAAACATCATTTACACCCAATAGGATTGTTTTGCCTCCAATAAGGGGTAATTATATCTTAGTTGGGATCAAGTACAGGTACTGTTTTATTATTACAGAGAAAAGGGGAATCATTTAACCATGAAATAAACCCAATAGGGCTGTTCTGCCCCCAATAAGGGGTAATTATATCTTAGTTGGGATCAAGTACAGGTACTGTTTTATTATTACAGAGAAAAGGGAATCATTTAACCATTAAATAAACCCAATAGGGCTGTTCTGCCCCCAATAAGGGGTAATTATATCTTAGTTGGGATCAAGTACAGGTACTGTTTTATTATTACAGAGAAAAGGGAATCATTTAACCATTAAATAAACCCAATAGGGCTGTTCTGCCCCCAATAAGGGGTAATTATATCTTAGTTGGGATCAAGTACAGGTACTGTTTTATTATTACAGAGAAAAGGGAATCATTTAACCATTAAATAAACCCAATAGGGCTGTTCTGCCCCCAATAAGGGGTAATTATATCTTAGTTGGGATCAAGTACAGGTACTGTTTTATTATTACAGAGAAAAGGGAATCATTTAACCATTAAATAAACCCAATAGGACTGTTCTGCCCCCAATAAGAGGTAATTATATCTTAGTTGGGATCAAGTACAGGTACTGTTTTATTATTATTACAGAGAAAATGGAAATCATTTTTAAAAAATTTGGATTATTTGCTTATAATGGGTAATGTAATAATAAAACAGTACCTGTACTGCCAGGCCTGTGAAATACCCGCTGGGTGGCAACCCTAGTCCACACTTGTGACTAAATCTGGTGGTAGAGCTGGGGGGTAGTGGGGGAGATAATCAGCTCTTCACCCTACTGTGTATGTGCTGATCAGTGAGGGGAGGGGTATTTAAAGTCCAGAGGGACAGGGCAGCTTTGAGAACAGTAACAGGATGACTTCTTCAGCAGTATTATCAGCTATCTTAAGATAGATAGATAGATAGATAGATAGATAGATGATAGATAGATAGATAGATAGATGATAGATAGATAGATAGATGATAGATAGATAGATAGATAGATAGATAGATAGATAGATAGATAGATAGATAGATAGATAGATAGATAGATGATAGATTATAGATAGATAGATAGATAGATAGATAGATAGATAAATAGATAGATAGATAGATGATAGATAGATAGATAGATAGATAGATAGATAGATAGATGATAGATTATAGATAGATAGATAGATAAATAGATAGATAGATGATAGATAGATAGATAGATAGATAGATAGATGATAGATAGATAGATAGATAGATGATAGATAGATAGATGTAACCTTGTTTAAAAATAATAGGGCCCAGAATACATTAGCCTGCAATGTGCTAGGGGAGATAGGGGCATACACTGGCATAGGGGCATATGCTGGCATAGGGGCATACACTGGCATAGGGGCATATGCTGGCATGGGGGCATACGCTGGCATAGGGGCATACACTGGCATAGGGGCATACCCTGGCATAGGGGCATACACTGGCATAGGGGCATATGCTGGCATGGGGGCATACGCTGACATAGGGGCATATGCTGGCATAGGGGCATACACTGACATAGGGGCATACACTGACATATGGGCATACACTGGCATAGGGGCATAGGCTGACATAGGGGCATACACTGGCATAGGGGCATACACTGGCATAGGGGCATACACTGGCATAGGGGCATACACTGACATAGGGACATACACTGGCATAGGGGCATACACTGACATAGGGGCATATGCGGGCATAGGGGCATATGCTGGCATAGGGGCATACGCTGGCATAGGGGCATACACTGACATAGGGGCATACACTGACATAGGGACATACACTGACATAGGGGCATACACTGACATAGGGACATACACTGGCATAGGGACATACACTGACATAGGGGCATACACTGACATAGGAACATACACTGACATAGGGGCATACACTGGCATAGGGGCATACACTGACATAGGGACATACACTGACATAGGGGCATACACTGACATAGGGACATACACTGACATAGGGGCATACACTGACATAGGGGCATACACTGACATAGGGGCATGCACTGATATAGGGGCATACACTGGCATAGGGGCATACACTGACATAGGTGCATACACTGACATAGGGGCATGCACTGATATAGGGGCATACACTGGCATAGGGGCATACACTGGCATAGGGGCATACACTGACATAGGGGCATGCACTGATATAGGGGCATACACTGGCATAGGGGCATACACTGGCATAGGGGCATACACTGACATAGGGGCATACACTGGCATAGGGGCATACACTGGCATAGGGGCATACACTGACATAGGGGCATACACTGACATAGGGGCATGCACTGATATAGGGGCATACACTGGCATAGGGGCATACACTGGCATAGGGGCATACACTGACATAGGGGCATACACTGGCATAGGGGCATTCACTGGCATAGGGGCATACACTGACATAGGGGCATACACTGACATAGGGGCATACACTGGCATAGGGGCATACACTGGCATAGGGGCATAGTGCACCAGGCACCACAGATTGTCACCCATCCTTACTAACGCCGTGGGCCCAGCTAGTTGTTCCCAGCAGTCCGGCTGCTTATATTACAGGGATAAGAGGCCCCTGCGTATCAGGTTCTCTCCACCAAGGCTCTTACAATCTGGTTAATTGCGTTAAAGGAAAATTAACATTGGCTAACTCACTTTCCTTCCCTGACAAAAGGTTTTCTTCCCATAAAAGGCCAGAGAAAAGCCGTGTTACCAGGCAACTGATGGCATATGCTGGGTTAGATATGATCTGCTCCTTGTACAGCAGCTTTCCCCCCACACCGGAGCCCGCCAATGGGAAGGCACTAAACTTGCCCAGTTCCTGGATTTGCCCCCTTTGTGTCCATCCAGGAATCCTAAGCACAACTGCCCATTAGTTCCACTCAGTGCTTCTACCTCTGCCATTACTGGTTACTGTAGGAATATACACCCTTTTATAACTACAGCTTCCTTTTGTATATTACAGTACAGTATCATATTATTAATACAGTACAGGTATGGGATTCGTTATATGAAAACTCATTATCCACAAAGCTCCGACTTAGGGAAAGACAGTTTCCTATAGACTAGATTTAAATCAAATAATTCAGATATTCAAAATTGATTCCCTTTTCTCTGTAATAATAAAACAGTACCTTTACTTGATCCCAACTAAGATATACTTACCCCTTATTGGGGCAGAACAGCCCTATTGGGTTTATTTAATGGTTAAATGATTCCCTTTTCTCTGTAATAATAAAACAGTACCTGTACTTGATCCCAACTAAGATATAATTACCCCTTATTGGGGGCAGAACAGCCCTATTGGGTTTATTTAATGGTTAAATGATTCCCTTTTCTCTGTAATAATAAAACTGTACCTGTACTTGATCCCAACTAAGATATAATTACCCCTTATTGGGGCAGAACAGCCCTATTGGGTTTATTTAATGGTTAAATGATTCCCTTTTCTCTGTAATAATAAAACAGTACCTGTACTTGATCCCAACTAAGATATAATAACCCCTTATTGGGGGCAGAACAGCCCTATTGGGTTTATTTAATGGTTAAATGATTCCCTTTTCTCTGTAATAATAAAACAGTACCTGTACTTGATCCCAACTAAGATATAATTACCCCTTATTGGGGCAGAACAGCCCTATTGGGTTTATTTAATGGTTAAATGATTCCCTTTTCTCTGTAATAATAAAACAGTACCTGTACTTGATCCCAACTAAGATATAATTACCCCTTATTGGGGGCAGAACAGCCCTATTGGGTTTATTTAATTGTTAATGATTTTTTAGTAGACTTAAATAGTTGGTTCACCTTTAGGTTAACTTTCAGTATGTTATAGAATGACCTAATACTAGCAACTTTGCAATTGGTTTTCATTATTTATTTTTTTTTATAGTTTTTCAATTTTTTACATTTGTCTTCTGACTCTTTCCAGCTTTCAAATGGGGGTCACTGACCCCGGCAGCCGGAAACAACTGCTCTGTGATGCTACAAATTTATTATTATTGTTACATTTTATTATTGGAAAAGATGAAGAAGAGGAAGGTAAATCATTTAAAAAAACTATAAAAAAAGAAGTAATAAAGACTGATTGCAAAACTGCTAGGAACATGCCATTCTGCATTTTGAAACTAACTGTATAGTGTCCCGAATAACAGCTTTTTCTCTGTATAGTGAACAAACTCCTTAGTGCAGTGCTGTCCAACTGGCGGCCTGCGGGCCGCATGCGGCCCGCGACCCCCCTCTGTGTGGCCCCCCACCTGTCTGGCTGCTTTGATGGCTTACTCTTGTGTAAGCTTTAAATGGTATCAGTACTGTGATTAACTGCCCCCCTGCATGGTTCTCACCTCAGATTCAGGCTGTAATCCCCCTGTATTGTTTAAATATGTAATCCCCTGTGTTGTTCACACCTTTTAATCTCTGCATTGTTTACCCCCTGCAGTGTTCACACCTCAGGCTCAGGCTGTAATCACCCACATTGTTCCCCTGTTCACACCTCAGGAGCAGTAGAAACCCACAAATAATCCCTGCACACTACAAAAAGAACATATACTGAGGTGGTACTGCAAAAAAAAAGTTTTTTAATATATAGTTATTGTGCAGACTGTAGGAGCAGTGCCAGCATTGTGTCACTGTAAGCTGCCTGTGTGTGCCATACAGTATGGCACACACAGGCAGAGTAGGGAAGGCTGAGTATGGCACACACAGGCAGAGTAGGGCAGGCAGAGTATGGCACACACAGACCAAGTTTGGCACAAACCAGCCAAGAATGGCACACACAGTGAAAGTATGGCACACGCAGGCAGGGTAGGGAAGGCAGAGTATGGCACACACAGGCAGGGTAGGGAAGGCAGAGTATGGCACACACAGGCAGGGTAGGGCAGGCAGAGTATGGCACACACAGGCCAAGTATGGCACAAACCAGCCAAGAATGGCACACACAGTGAAAGTATGGCACGCAGGCAGGGTAGGGCAGGCACAGTATGGCACACACAGGCAGGGTAGGGAAGGCAAAGTATGGCACACACAGGCAGGGTAGGGAAGGCAAAGTATGGCACACACAAAGGCAGGGTAGGGTAGGCAGAGTATGGCACACAGGCAGGGTAGGGCAGGCAGAGTATGGCAGGTTTTTGCTGTACTACAACCATTAATATGGGTATGGTCATGTGATAACATGGGTGTGGTTTCAAGTGGGTGCGGTTTCAAAAAGGGGAGTGGTCAAAACTGGCTTCCATTATCGGCCCTCCACCACGTAGGTCGGAAAAATTCCGGCCCTCGGTACAACAGAAGTTGGACAGCACTGCCTTAGTGGATTCTAATACACAAAAGCTGTGCATATCCTGTAACTTATATCCCTATAAACAGTGCTTAGTGGTGTAATTTCTGTCATATGACTCAATGAAACTTGTGTATTATATTAAATAATATATAAAAAAATGAGGATAGTAGAAGTCACCTCGGAGTTTCATACTCTGTAGAACTCCTTGGTGACTTAATAAAATCCTTATATTTTTTAATAGGGGGTACATAATGTACAGTAACGGCTACACTCTCACTCCCTGTATAACTCAGCCTGCAGCCATGTGCCTTTATATGGGCACAGAACCCCTCAGTGACTGCTAATATCCTTATCATTTACAGTAGGGGGTACATTATCCCTTATAATACATGAGTGATACTCAGAGTTCCCTGTATAACTCAGCCTGCAGCCTTGTGCCTTTATATGGGCACAGAACCCCTCAGTGACTGCTAATATCCTTATCATTTACAGTAGGGGGTACATTATCCCTTATAATACATGAGTGATACTCAGAGTTCCCTGTATAACTCAGCCTGCAGCCTTGTGCCTTTATATGGGCACAGAACCCCTCAGTGACTGCTAATATCCTTATCATTTACAGTAGGGGGTACATTATCCCTTATAATACATGACAGACCTGTATAGAAGCACTTCACTCTTATCATTGTATCTTTTACTGATCGCTGACCTCCAAAGTGACTTCTGGTGCAACATCATCATTATAGTAAAACCTGGTTATATAGGAGAAGGTTGGGCAGCGCTGATCTAGAGTTCTCTTATGTTCCCTAATGTCCCACTAATGCCACGCCCCAGGTTGCAGATAGATGGGGGGCATTAGCCCTAATGTTAAGGTGGCCATACACTGGAAGATTGGAGTGGAGCGAGTGGATCTTGATCTAAAGGTGGGCGATATCAGCCTAATTCAATCATTTGGCCCCAGGGCCAAAGGATTAAATTACAACAGGGGGCATAGGTGCCATCGGACCGAGGACTGCATCAACGAGCCAAGGCGGTCCCTAATCCAACAGAAAATCAAACTTGCCCAATTGAGATATGGCCAATTTTCGGGTAGGCCATTCGAGGTGCCCATACACGGGCAGATAAGCTGCTGAATCAGACTAAAGGACCCCGAATCGTCAGCTAAAATCTGCCCCTATATGGCCACCTTTACACTGTGTTCATTCATTGTTCATATAGAATATGGGCTTATTGTATGGGGAGCCAATGGAACTACAGTTATGCTACTATGCTGCCTCCGATAGATAGATAGATAGATAGATAGATAGATAGATGATAGATAGATCATCCGGTAGCATTCATTGTCCATCTAAAAGCAAACATTTTATTGGTTGCTATGGGTTACTGCTCCTGGGCAAACTTAGTGCCTATTATTACATATGTACAGGTATAGGACTTGTTATCCAGAATGTTCGGGACCAAGGCTATACCTGATAATGGGTCTTTCCGTAGGTATCTCCATACCTTAAGTGTACTAAAAAATCGATAAAACATTAAATATTCCAAAAGGATTGTTCTGCCCCCAATAAAGGGTAATTATATCTTAGTTGGGATCAAGTACAGGTACTGTTTTATTATTACAGAGAAAAGGGAATCATTTAACCATTAAATAAACCCAATAGGGCTGTTCTGCCCCAATAAGGGGTAATTATATCTTAGTTGGGATCAAGTACAGGTACTGTTTTATTATTACAGAGAAAAGGGAATCATTTAACCATTAAATAAACCCAATAGGGCTGTTCTGCCCCAATAAGGGGTAATTATATCTTAGTTGGGATCAAGTACAGGTACTGTTTTATTATTACAGAGAAAAGGGAATCATTTAACCATTAAATAAACCCAATAGGGCTGTTCTGCCCCCAATAAGGGGTAATTATATCTTAGTTGGGATCAAGTACAGGTACTGTTTTATTATTACAGAGAAAAGGGAATCATTTAACCATTAAATAAACCCAATAGGGCTGTTCTGCCCCCAATAAGGGGTAATTATATCTTAGTTGGGATCAAGTACAGGTACTGTTTTATTATTACAGAGAAAAAGGAAATTAATTTTAAAAATCTAAATTATTAGATTAAAATAGAATCTATGGGAGACAGGCTTTCTGTAATCCGGAGCTTTCTGGATAACGGATTCCATACCTGTATTACATATAGGGGCTGGTATGTAAACTAGAATAATATGTTTCTCTCTGTAGTTGCCATGTTGCTTTCTGACAAGCTGGATTATCTGCCTCATTATAGCAAGCATCTCAAATAACAATATTAAACATTTGTTACATTTTATGTATTTTTTAATGAAAACATGAGCTTCTAATCCTCCCAATGCACTTTTTCTCCCCCTCTAACTGGCCTAAATGTGCAGATTTAATTACTTTCCCAACCAGACATTCTCTATTTTTTTTTTTTTTTGACAAATAATTAAAACAGGCAGCCATGCTGAATGCCCTGTTGTTACGGCGGCCGGGGCTGTCAGGGGGCCGAGGGCTTGTGTTCTTGTCCAAACTCCAAGTCCTGGTGGCCGCTGACACTGCCAAAGAAATGACTGCTAAAGTGACTGGATAATGTCTCATTATATGAGCAGGAGTGAGCGGCCGCTACGCATTCCATTGCTGTGAGGTTGATCATTTTTCATATTAAACGCACAGGCCCAGCTCCGTCAGAGATGCTGAAATGCAATATATCATAAACAGTGTTTGTCATTTTCAACTGGAATGAGAGTATATACCATTGTAGCCCTGTGTAATATATATATATATATATATGGGTGTGTTGGAAGGGGACCTATATAGAGATTCTTTGTCTTAGAAACCAGTGGGGAGTGATCATAAAGGTGGCTCGGATCCAATAGGACACACATTGCTCTGGTGGGATATCCATGTGGGTGGTCACTGGTGAGCAATGGGGATCTGCTGACATGTGGGGGCCACTGAAATACATTACTGGCTGCGACACCAAAACACTCAGCGCCAGATGTGCTCGCTGTTTCAGCTCGTAATCGATGAAATCCCAGTGCTGGTAGAATGTTCATATGATACAACCAACCACGGGGAAGCGTTTTGGGAAGGGGTAATACCATGGATCTAGACCTCTTCTTGACATGGATAAGTATCACTGTACAAGGGTCCAAGCAGGCATGATTGGGTTTATTATAGGTATAAAAAGTGTGAGAAAACTCCGTACTGCACCCCAAATTATAATTGTACAGGAGATAAGAACATTTGCTCATAGGAGGGATGGGATAGCAGGTATAGTAGTGCTAAATGGTAGGGCAAGATGGCAGGACCAAGGCTTTATATTAGTGTAAAACGTAAGGGCTCCAATTTGTTCAGGGGTGTTATTGGTATAAAAAGGCAGGAGAAGCCATGTTCTTCCTCTCTGGACTCCAATCCAAGAGATGGGTGAATGCTGTTGGAGTGCCTGATGCAGGAGACCTCTGTGGAGGAGAAGCTAGGAGCCTAAAGTAGGCCAGATACTGGAGAATGGAACCCAGGGTCGCACTGGGCCAGAGGGACAATGGGAAAATACCCCCATGGGCATGTGCCCAGACCCACTTTCCCTGGGTTTTTCCCCCCCAATCACGACTGCAAGGGAGAATACAATGTACCTGTGGGGAGGGGGGTTGTGGCATTGGGTGAACCTCATGACTGGGGCAGGGGTCCCAGGGAGGTGTAGACCTGAGGCAGCAGCCCCATTGAGCCCTGGACACACCAGTCTGAGGTTGCAGGGGCCCCATTAATAAGGGCTTCAAGTTAGTGAGAGGGTAGCTCCTGTTATAGCCCACTCTAAGGGTGTGAGGCAGTGTGCGAGCTGATAAGAGCTCCAGCAAGAAGATTGTAGTATGGCAGCAGATGACACCCTCAACACTGTAGGGAGCCCAGGACAGTGCGTGAAAACTCTTTAAAGGCAACACTGAGAGATCCTGGATCCTGGAGAGCAGCAGGACATACCCCCAATACCCCCATGTCCATAGTGTTAAATCATCGTTGGCCAAATTGCAACCCTTAACTTCAAAGCTGCTGGGTTTAACAACAGCTGAAGGTCTATGGCTTGGAGAGTCCTACAGTATATAAGTAATGAGTTCCAGGAAAGCTCCCACCCCGGCCAATACAGCCCTGCCTGTTGCAGCAGCAAAAACATGGCAGCTGTTTCCCCTAACATATTATCACCTGCCCTCCCCTGAGTATTGTTATAATTGGAAGTAATCCTACATGTAAATACACAATGAGCTGGGGTGATGGAATGGAATATGGTGCAGCAGATGGCAACTCAGAGCGAGGTACATGAAAGGAAAGACTGATATCTACAAAGACTATTACTCAGTGATCCCCAACCAGTGGCTCAGGGGCAACATGTTGCTCCCCAACCCCTTGGATGTTGCTCTCAGTGCCCCCAAACCAGGGAGTTATCTTTGAATTCCTGACTTGGGGGCAAGTTTTGGTTGAATAAAAACAAGATTTCCTACCAAATAAAGCCCCTGTAAGCTGATAGGGTGCATAGAGGCTCCCTAATAGCCAATCACAGCCCTTATTTGGCTCCTCCATTAATTTTTATGGTGCTTGTGTTGCTCTCCAAGTCTTTTTATATTTGACTGTGGCTCAAGAAAGTTGGGGATCCCTGCTCTAGATCATGGATCCCCAACCTTTTTTGCTTGTGAGCCACAATCAGATGTAAAAAGTGTTGGTGAGCCTGCAGGATGCTCTGCTTGGAATAAAACTGTGTCTCTGTGTTTCCAAAACTTGTCTCCAAGCCTGAAATTTAAAAATGGCACCTACTGTAAGGCCACTGGGCAACATCCAAGGGGTTTGTGAGCAACATGTTGCCCCTGAGCCACTGCTTGGGGATCACTGCTCTAGATTGGGAGGCTGTTACCATGATACCATGACCAGATAACCATTGTGGGAGCAGAAGAGATATTGGACATGGCATTGTGTCTATGATTCTCTCTCACATTCCATGCGTAGGTTGGCGTGCATAGACCTAATCAAAGGCTGATGTCAGTGCAAATGCGACAAGAGCGAGATGTCTTGTAGCTCTACCAACACCAGGCTGATAGTGGAGCACTATAGCCGCTACCTGAGTGTGATGAGCGCTCCACTTGAGCTCGCTACAAAATGTCACCCGCAGATAAGTGTAGCACTTCTCCATCGCTGCCACCGAAATATCTACAGCACAGGCAATGTGCTAAGCGCTCCGTGTTATCTCTCAGCGGCTTCTTGCTGTGCTTGGGATGTTACTACATGTCTGTCAGTGACCGAGTGTATTTTTTCTACAAAAACAAACAATAAATGGTAAATAATGGCGTCCCATGCCATGCCCCATAGGGGACAGATTCTATCTTCTCTGGTTAAAGAACTGTGCTTGGCACAAAGGATCAACTATGTAGGGAATGAATTATGGTACAGGTATGGGATCCCTTATCTAGAAACCCTTTATCCAGAAAGCTCCGAATGATGGAAAGCCCATCTCCCATAGACTCCATTTTAATCAAACAATACAGAATTTTAAAACTGATTTCCTTTTTCTCTGTAATAATAAAACAGTACCTGTACTTGATCCCAACTAAGATATAATTACCCCTTATTGGGGGCAGAACAACCCTATTGGGTTTATTTAATGGTTAAATGATTCCCTTTTCTCTGTAATAATAAAACAGTACCTGTACTTGATCCCAACTAAGATATAATTACCCCTTATTGGGGGCAGAACAGCCCTATTGGGTTTATTTCATGGTTAAATGATTCCCTTTTCTCTGTAATAATAAAACAGTACCTGTACTTGATCCCAACTAAGATATAATTACCCCTTATTGGGGGCAGAACAACCCTATTGGGTTTATTTAATGGTTAAATGATTCCCTTTTCTCTGTAATAATAAAACAGTACCTGTACTTGATCCCAACTAAGATATAATTACCCCTTATTGGGGGCAGAACAACCCTATTGGGTTTATTTAATGGTTAAATGATTCCCTTTTCTCTGTAATAATAAAACAGTACCTGTACTTGATCCCAACTAAGATATAATTACCCCTTATTGGGGCAGAACAGCCCTATTGGGTTTATTTAATGGTTAAATGATTCCCTTTTCTCTGTAATAATAAAACAGTACCTGTACTTGATCCCAACTAAGATATAATTACCCCTTATTGGGGGCAGAACAGCCCTATTGGGTTTATTTAATGGTTAAATGATTCCCTTTTCTCTGTAATAATAAAACAGTACCTGTACTTGATCCCAACTAAGATATAATTACCCCTTATTGGGGCAGAACAGTCCTATTGGGTTTATTTAATGGTTAAATGATTCCCTTTTCTCTGTAATAATAAAACAGTACCTGTACTTGATCCCAACTAAGATATAATTACCCCTTATTGGGGCAGAACAGCCCTATTGGGTTTATTTAATGTCTTAATGATTTTTTAATAGACTTAAGGTATGGAGATCCGAATTACGGAAAGATCCCTTATCTCAAAAAGGGATCAAAAAACAAAACATCCACATTTTGAATTCAGGATAATTTGTCTGATGATACATATTTATTAACAGTCAGGGGACCTATCATTACAAAGACAGTAAAAACTGTAATTTCTTATTTTGACCAATTTAGATTATTTCATTATATATAAGATTTCTTTATTATACATTTTACAGAAATTTGTGCTCCTCTATAAATAAATTTAGATTTTTTTTTGCATTTTATAGTAAAAACATTTTCTTCTATTTAAAAGAGTTTTTTTTTTAAATAAATAGTAACAAATTAAAAATGACAAATATGTTTTTTTCCTCTACAAAGACAGTAAAAACTGTCATTTCCTATTGGGATCATTTGAAATAATTGTATTATTCTATTTCAAATAATTTTTGATTGCAGAATTTCCAACTACAGTTTTACAGAAATCTTGTCTCACCTTCATAGACAGCAAATACTGACCAAGTCCCATGTGACTTCAAAAATCTACTAAACAAACACTCACAGTAATGAGGAGCAATTTTACAGTTTAGTGAGTTTGACAAGTTTAAAATCATGAAGATGAAGTAAAACTGGGATTGGTCCCAACAGCAAACTGGGGCTGCACCTTCAGCAGGGAGATGATCCCATGAAAAACAAGAAATATGGGAGCCCTATGCTGCTGATTGACTGCAATGAGTTACTACCTGGGCAAACTCATTTTACTACAAATTCTAAGGTCCCTATCACATTCCCATCAGTCCCTGCCCCAGTGGAGCTTACAATCTAAGGTCCCTATCACATTCCCATCAGTCCCTGCCCCAGTGGAGCTTACAGTCTAAGGTCCCTATCACATTCGCATCAGTCCCTGCCCCAGTGAGCTTACAATCTAAGGTCCCTATCACATTCCCATCAGCCCCTGCCCCAGTGGAGCTTACAATCTAAGGTCCCTATCACATTCCCATCAGTCCCTGCCCCAGTGGAGCTTACAATCTAAGGTCCCTATCACATTCCCATCAGTCCCTGCCCCAGTGGAGCTTACAGTCTAAGGTCCCTATCACATTCCCATCAGTCCCTGCCCCAGTGAGCTTACAATCTAAGGTCCCTATCACATTCCCATCAGCCCCTGCCCCAGTGGAGCTTACAATCTAAGGTCCCTATCACATTCCCATCAGTCCCTGCCCCAGTGGAGCTTACAATCTAAGGTCCCTATCACATTCCCATCAGCCCCTGCCCCAGTGAGCTTACAATCTAAGGTCCCTATCACATCCCCATTAGCCCCTGCCCCAGTGGAGCTTACAATCTAAGGTCCCTATCACATTCCCATCAGTCCCTGCCCCAGTGGAGCTTACAATCTAAGGTCCCTATCACATTCCCATCAGTCCCTGCCCCAGTGGAGCTTACAATCTAAGGTCCCTATCACATTCCCATCAGTCCCTGCCCCAGTGGAGCTTACAATCTAAGGTCCCTATCACATTCCCATCAGCCCCTGCCCCAGTGAGCTTACAATCTAAGGTCCCTATCACATTCCCATCAGTCCCTGCCCCAGTGGAGCTTACAATCTAAGGTCCCTATCACATTCCCATCAGTCCCTGCCCCAGTGGAGCTTACAATCTAAGGTCCCTATCACATTCCCACCTGCCCATGAATACAAACCAGTATGAAATGAATTCATTAATAACCTAATTACAATCTAATGAAACTTTTAGTGGCATAAAATACTTGGAATCCTCCTATGGGCAGAGCCCGCGAGTCACAGGTGGCACAGCTCGGCCTCACAATGACAGCCCCCGGGTCACTGGTAGAAATATGTGCCATTCCGTGCCCGGATCATGTGCTTTCTGCGCCTTTGAAGTCCCTCAAGCTCATTTCAAAGCCCTGATGATGACACGTAACAAGTACTCGCTCTGCTTTATTGGCTACTGACAATGGAAATAAATCTCAGCTGGTGACAGTGGCATGTTGGCCTGGCACCGGGGGCACTGGGGGCACCGCTCTCCCTTTCTTATTAATGCTGTGTATACAGTCAAAAAGCAAAGTACATACGTTTATTAAAAAGCACAAGGTTATTTCTATATGTTTTGTTATACTGAGTCGGAACAACTTTCTACTTACATTTGAGGTTACGGTATTTCTGAAAATGAGTCAGCACTGAAAGCAACAAATAGATCCAGTATTAGTATTGCCCATTCCTTCCATCCCCAGTCCTGTCTGCTTGCATCTGTCTGTCAGTCCAGTCAAAGTAGCTGCTTCTATGCAACAATGAGCACTATCTGTTATCTGTCTGTTAGTCTGTCTGTCCATCTGTTCAGTGTCGGATTGGGGTGCCAAAGGCCCACCAGAAACCCTTAGACTTTAGGCCCACTCTCCCCTTCTCTGCTCACTCACTTTCTGTAGTCTCTTAATTACTTCTTTATACATTATTATCTATCCTTTCCTCTGTTTCTTCTCCTATAGAGTTGAGTAATGGCCATGGTATAGGCATACAAGGCAAATGGTCAGGAGCAGGAGGGCCCACTGACACCTGGGCCCACCGGGAGTTTTCCTGGTATCCTGCTGGGCCAGTCCTACACTGCATCTGAATCCTAATTTACATGTGCAAATTAGGATAAGAAAGGGTTAAAGAAAACCACTTGCTTCGTCTGCTGCAAAAAAATATCAACTTATCTATCATTTATCTATCTATGTATCTATCTATCATCTATCTATCTATGTATCTAGCTATCTATCTATGTATCTATCTATCTATTTGTATATCTAATCTATCTATTAACTGTCATCTATCTATTTATCTATCTATCTATCATCTATATTTCTATCTATCATCTATATATCTATCTATCTATCTATCATCTATTAATCTATCTATCATCTATCTATCTTTCATCTATCTATCTATCTATCATCTATCTATCTATCTATCTATCTATCTATCTATCTATCTATCTATCATCTATCTATCTACCTATCTAATCTCTCTATCTATCTATCATCTATCTATCTATCTATCTATCTATCTATCTATCTATCTATCTACCTATCTAATCTCTCTATCTATCTATCTATCTATCTATCTATCTATCTATCTATCTATCTACCTATCTAATCTCTCTATCTATCTATCATCTATCTATCTATCTACCTATCTAATCTCTCTATCTATCTATCTATCTACCTATTATTATTATTGATCTCTGATTAGAGAGGGTACATGTAGGGCCACTGGGTGACAATCAGGTTGGGGTAATGCCAAACAAACGAATGAAAGGGAATGTAACCCCCGCAGAGAATAAGAGTTGTTTGGCTGATGGGAGGCAGGTGAGTACACATAGTGCAGAGCAAGGTGCTTATTAGAGCGCTGCTGAAGCCAGTGAGTATAACCAAGTGGAGCGAGAGGGCCCAAACAGAACAGTTCCGTGGGTCAGTATGTGCAATGGAGCTGATTCCCAGAGAGACGCAGGGATCCATGTATCTGACAAACTGGGCAAATACTAAAAGTGCGGGATGAATTATACAGCCACGGCGCTCTCTAATATACGGCACAAATGCACTTCCATTATAAAGACTATTCTTAGTGCGGAGTGGAACTATTTCCCCCTGCCATTAATAAGAAATGTCAGTCAGCGCTCTTACGGCTGAGTCAGCAGGACTGGCCGCTTGGCTCGGGGACTGACACATATAAAAGCAAAGTTTGCCACATTTTGACTTTTCTTCTTGTTTCCTGACAAAATAATCATGTTATTTACAATGGCAGCCATCACAACCAGGCTGTAAGCTGAAAACAGGTTTGATTGCAAATTCTCTTTATAAAACTTCCAAATTCATTTCCAACATCTCAGTTCTGTCGGGGGGGTGTCTACAATGGATTCTGACTCGTCTAATGGCGCTGTATAAATACCACTATTTTATGCTCCATGCAGAGTGAGCTTTCTGTTCTGTAATGTGGCAGGGAGGACTGACTGCCTCTTTATAGACACAATAGGGAGTACCCAGGAGCACCCACAGACAGGTCCCAGGCCGACCCTCTGCACGCCCGATGATATGTCCCTCTGATTGGCAGGTGCATTATATACTGAGATCCAGTAGCCCAATGACCCGTAGTAAAACGTAGGGAAGCAGGGGCATGACAGATACGTTGGTAAGACTTAGCCACTCCCAGTTGCAGGTGATTGGTTGATTTGTAAGGGGTATAAAATGCGGGTAACTGTTCCCGCTTCTCAATCCATTTTAGTCAGCATAGTAAAACGCCCACCCTCCCTCCCTATAGAGGTGGAGATAGCGGAGTGTCGTTGGCGGGGTGATTAAGTTGGGGGAAAGCAATGGTTGGGTTAGGAGGGGAGTTTTATAGTTAATTGGGGCTGGCATGCTTGGAACCTCAGGGGTAAGAAAGTGGATTAGGAGGTGATTTTGTTGGGTAGTTGGTTCCGGGCTAGAAGGGCAGCTGGCAGCGCCAGTTGCGCTGCGCAGTTATTGGATTGTTACAGTGTTTGGTTATTTAAAAGTTGGTTTGTTTGTTATACAAACATTTGTGTTATGTTTGAAATGTTGTTTCACATTTGTTATATATGTTATGTTTTAAATTAAAACTTTGATTGTTGTTAATAAATTATCTGCGGCCATTTTATCCCAAGAATTGGTGTCCGTGTTGTTTATTGGGGATGGTAAGTAAACAGGTAAAAAGGAGGGTGTTGGTTGGGAGAAGGGCGGGTCAAGATCCAACGTTACTCATGTCATGTTCAGCAGAGGAAGTCCCGCCTCCCTGCCACAGCACAGAACAGAAAGCACACCTGGCATGGAGAAGTACTGTATGTTTGTGAGCTTACAAATAATACAAATTAATGAAAACCATGATGACTATTCATCAAGATGGGATTTAATTTGACTCCCCTTTGTCAGGAATTCAATGATGGCCTTGGTTTGTCAGTCTACCTTTATTGATCCTTATCTTTTTCATACAATGGGGATTCAACCATAGAAAGGAGACCCCTATGTGCCCATTAGGAAGCTTCCAAGTCACTTACAAGGGATGCACCGAATCCCGGATTCGGTTCACTTTTCAGTGCTTTTGGGGGAGAAAGAGGCCTGAGATAAACCTGACGGGCAACCTGCTCCCTCTGGGGTCGGGGAGGAACCTCCATCTATTCATCATGACAGCACTTTAAAATCCAGCCTACAGCTTTAAAACTTTAAAACAAAACAAAAACAGAAGGCATAAAAATACACTTTATTTAAGAGATCATGCCCAAGAAGGATCTACTCAAGCTACATGGAGTGTTAATGGCTATTAGCATGGCAGTTGCTGGCAGAGAAGCTTAACAAGCGGCCAGTTCAGGATTTTTTTTCCCCCAAGTTGAGTGAGAGATGGCACTTGATAGGCAAAGAGAGATGAGATGAGAGCCCAAAACATAGTGCATTCCATGGGCTGAAGGTTTCTACCATGGACTGCAGGGGGGATATGCCTGAATATATGTTTATATAGGGCTGTTATTGTCTATTTTGTAATTAGGTTCCATTTAGTCCTGGAGTAACTGCCAGTTCTCCTGCTTCAGTACAAGTCCCAGCAATTCTCTTGTGAGCTCCCCTGTTATTGCGGCTCATTCGTTCACCTTCACGCTTCATTTACAGCCAGTAAAGAGCCCGTATCTGACACCACGCAGACTCCTATGGTTTCATGTTGCTGGTGACAGGGACTAGCTGGGGGCTGATTTACAGCCATTTGATTAATGAGTCGGTAATAGGCAGTGACATGCGTTGGGCCAATGACCATCGCAGAGGGTTGGGGGTTTCCTTGAAATCTCTGCTCTGGGAAATATGGCCCTGATAGCGCTGAACTAAACCCTACATCTGTGCTACATTCTGCCTGTGCTAGGGCTTCTATGGAAGGTCTCCTACATTTGGGCACTTGTGGTTCTTGTGGCCCAAAATGCACTGTAAATCAATGGTGGCCCTACCTATGGCTTATAGCTGCCAACAACAAAGCTTTTAAAAGTTGCTCCCAGCAGCTCCCCATCTTGGGACTTATTTGGCCACCTTTTGTGTGTCAGTGGCACTGCACATGCTCAGTGCGCTTTGGGCTGCTGTTGGGAAGCAAAGCTTTGGGGGGTCATCTGAACTCATCAATTCATGTAGCAAAAGGTGATGGGCCTGATTCACTAAAGTGCGATAAAAATTATCGCATGCTTTTTTGCGTTAAAAAACGCAAAATAATTTGCGCACGATTCACCATAGTATTATCGCGTGCGAAAAATCGGCATTTTCGCATGGGTTATTTCTCGCACTAGTTTTACCGCATGCGTTAATTTCCGCGCTGAAAAGAATACGATTGCATGATTCACTATAACTTTTGCGCGCTAAATATCGCATTCGGCTATGCGAAAATTAACACCTACTACAGGCAGGCGAAAAATTATAGAAAAGTACAGTAAATGATTTTTTGCAATAAAATATGGACTTACAGTGTTATTTATTCAAGTCTGTGTTTCCCCTAGAGTGTCGCAGCCGCCAGTTTGCAGCGAAATGTTCATTTTTAATACAGTCATTTTCTGCAAGTATTGGCGTGTATGGCTAACATGGCGTGCGTTCATTTGCGCGACTATTTCTATTTGGCTACAAGTGATGAAATGTTTCGCCAGGCATGGATTCGCAGCAAATTTTTGGACGTGCGTTGAATTTTTTTTTGGCGGATTTTTTCATGCGTTTCGCAAAACAATCCGCCAATGGCAAAACGCATGAAAAAATTTGCCACGCAAAAATTCACCGCACATACAAAAATTTATACAAGCATCAAAAAATAATAGTCACAGCAACAATTTTTTTGCCCGCACAACATTTTTGCCGTTTCGGGGATCTTTCGAAAGATTTGCTAATTTTTCACTAAAGAAACCAGAACACATTTGCTCATCACTAGTGGCTACTATTTATATGCTACTATTTATATGTTACCATTTATATGTGGCTAATATTTATATACACCATTTATATGCTTCGACAATTTTTATACACTATTTCTATGCTACCATTCATATGCGGTGATTATTCGCAGGCGTAATTTAGCGCATGTACCAGCAAATACCGCATTGAAATAGTCTTCGCGAGTTAAATAACGCATGCAATATCGCGCGTAAAAAAGCGCGAGTATGCTTATAGTGAATCGTGCGAAAAATCGCCAAAATTAAGCCGCGGTAAAAATTTTAGCGCACAATAAAAATAGAGCACGTTTTATCGCCCTTTAGTGAATCAGGCCCGATGTCTGTCATATAAACTGGTGCTACAGGGATGATGATTATTTATTCATCGTGATGTAGTGTTAATCTGAATGAATTACTAATTAGACACTGATTGTGGCTTTTATATTCTGTATATTGAACAGGTCCCTAAGCCCAGGTAAGTGACAGGTGCCCAGAGCCTTTACAAGGAGAGGAGAAGATAGGGAGCTACTGGAGGCATCTTTGGGGGCCTGCCAGGTACCAAAGGGCCCCAGCCAAGGACAATAACCATAAGCCCTTAGGTCCATATCAGTGATCCCCAACCAGTGGCTCAGGGGCAACATGTTGCTCCCCAACCCCTTGGATGTTGCTCTCAGTGCCCCCAAACCAGGGAGTTATTTTTGAATTCCTGACTTGGGGGCAAGTTTTGGTTGAATAAAAACAAGATTTCCTACCAAATAAAGCCCCCTGTGAGCTGATAGGGTGCATAGAGGCCCCTAATAGCCAATCACAGCCCTTATTTGGCTCCTCCATGAACTTTTATGGTGCTTGTGTTGCTCTCCAAGTCTTTTTGCACTTGACTGTAGCTCCCGAGTAAGAAAGGTTGGGGACCCCTGGTCTATATGATGGCTATTATGTCTCCATCCACTGTCAGTGTTGTGATAGTGGCCCCAATGTCAGGCCCCTGGAGGGCCCTAGGAGGCACAATCCAACATTGCCTTACCAGTGAGTTTTGCCACCATGCTTGGGGCCCACAAGTTGCCTAACTGGTTTCCTGTAAAGCCCAGTGATTGGAAAATACGCGATAGAAATTTTGCCTTTGTACAGATTTTTGTAAATTCCAGAGGAAGCGGTGAAGCCGAATGTCATGCTGTGCTTTTCTTCGCTCGAGGGAACATGAAATTTCTAAAGTGGTTTCACACATCCAGCGCTGGTGCCGCTCCATTGTTCCTATGAAAACACGAGGCAGAGAGGCAATAATCACTCCTTGGGAACGGAGCGAGAGTGCTCACATTTACCAGCCATTGTTCTCTCACAACATACAATTTCATGGGAAAAAAAACGCCAGGGCGGGCACCGTCGAACAAAACAGCAGAGGAAAAATATTTGCTGCCTTCCAAATTGGCATTGGTTATTGTGCCAACTTGTTTTCTTCCTATGTAAAAACCTACTCTGGGTATGTGCACTCATTCACATGTGACTCTACCTGACCCAATGAGCTTGCACTCTATTCTCCCTGGCACAGTCACTCACACAAGGCTACCTCTGGGCCTGGTGTTATTTCATAATTTCATGAAACAGTGCCCACCGGTAGCCAGACAGAGTATCTCCTAGCCAAGGGCTTGGGCCAAAGGCACCCTTTGCATGTCTATTAGGCCGGCACCGGGATTCAAAACACACCTGTACTTGGGTTCAAAGCCATTCTCTCTCTTGTGTGTTTGGATCAGGACCGCCATCAGAAATCACGGGGCCCCTCACAATAAAATTTTCTGGGCCCCCCTCCTCCCACATCCCAGCCCCCCAATGGCCCCTCTCCTAGTGGCCCCTCCCATCAGTACAAAGGACTCACAGACATTGGTAGTCAGGGCCCCCCTAAAACATTGGTAGCCAGAGCCCCCCTAAAACATTGGTAGCCAGGGCCCCCCTAAAACATTGGTAGCCAGAGCCCCCCTAAAACATTGGTAGCCAGGGCCCCCCTAAAACATTGGTAGCCAGGGCCCCCCTAAAACATTGGTAGCCAGGGCCCCCCTAAAACATTGGTAGCCAGAGCCCCCCTAAAACATTGGTAGCAAGGGCCCCCCTAAAACATTGGTAGCCAGAGCCCCCCTAAAACATTGGTAGCCAGAGCCCCCCTAAAACATTGGTAGCCAGGGCCCCCCTAAAACATTGGTAGGAAGGGCCCCCCTAAAACATTGGTAGCCAGAGCCCCCCTAAAACATTGGTAGCAAGGGCCCCCTAAAACATTGGTAGCCAGAGCCCCCCTAAAACATTGGTAGCCAGGGCCCCCCTAAAACATTGGTAGCCAGGGCCCCCCTAAAACATTGGTAGCCAGGGTCCCCTAAAACATTGGTAGCCAGGGCCCCCCTAAAACATTGGTAGCCAGGGCCCCCCTAAAACATTGGTAGCCAGGGCCCCCCTAAAACATTGGTAGCCAGGGCCCCCTAAAACATTGGTAGCCAGGGGTTAAGTTTTACATTGGTGCCAGGGCAGGGACCCCCTAAAACATTGCTAGCAAGCCCAGGGCCCCCTAAACATGCTGCCCCCAGCATCATCTGGCTCCCCCCAGCATCCTCCTGCTTCCTCCCGCTCCCCCCTGCATCCTCTGGCTCCCCCAGCATCCTCCTGCTTCCCCCAGCATCCTCCTGCTTCCTCCCGCTCCCCCCAGCATCCTCCTGCTTCCCCCAGCATCCTCCTGCTTCATCCCACTCCCCCCTGCATCCTCTGGCTCCCCCCAGCATCCTCCTGCTTCCTCCAGCTCCCCCTGCGTCCTCCGGCTCCCCTCTGCATCCGTACTTTTATAAGGTTGTGCCCCGTGCGTACTGACATCAAACGTATGCACGGAGCGTGACCAATCAGATTACCTGCCGACCACCAATGACAGGGCCCGTAAAAGCGAGAATCGTTTGGGCCCAGGACGACTGTCCCCCCCTGATGGGGACTCTGGTTTGGATGAAAATACTGTATACGTATAATGACGCTGGGGAACCCAGGCTTCATACAGTGACAGATGTCCTTTTGACACCTACTTCTGGGAATGAGGGCATTCCAAACTTCATAGAATTAGCAAACTGACCCTCTAGGCAGAAAAAGCACCGCATTGTGGGAAAAAAATGGCAAATTACACACAAAATTGCGCTTTAGTGTAGTCCAGACCATAGCTCCGCCTCCCTTGAGTAGGCGGGGAATCCAGGTTGCCTGTTGCACAATCATGCCATTGAAAGGTGTGTACCCCCAAGCCGGTGGCTCACCTGTCTGCATGCAATTTATACACAAAATCTTTCCCCCATATGTAATAAAAGGCACTACGTTTGCCCAGGAGCAGTAACCAGTAGCAACCAAACAGACATTTGCATTTAAACAGGTAAATGTTTCGGTAAATTTGTAATACTGGTTCCGGCCTTGGCTGAGCTGAATTCCATGCCCGGCAGGATGGAGAAGCCTCATAGCCCTGAGCGTATCTGCCGGCCGTATAATATGCACGGCGTCCATGCCCGGTTGCTGTAGCAACTCCATTCGGCTTTGCCTGAATCAGGCGCATTTAATGGAAAGAGAGCGAGGCGTTCAGTGAATCCTTCCCGGGCATGTTGCACAGCTGCGCTCCCTAATAAATCACTTTATCGCTCACTACTTCTCAGCAGAGCCATTTAGCTTCAGCTCTTGCCATACTATGGCCGGCTTGGGCAGGAATCTCATTAGGATGGGGCAAGTAAGAGCAACTGCCCCCTGGGGTCATCCTACCACAGCTTGCGATGCCCAAAAAACCCCAAAGGGCTCATTTACAACTGCGGGCGCCATTGTGATTGTGCACCAAGGGACATGGATATTGACGCCATTCATTAAAGGTACTCCCATATAGATGCATTCAGCGCCCTTTAGGGTTACCACCTTTTTAGAGAGTTTTTACTGACAGGTGGGGGCAGACACAAAAGGGGGCCGAACAATGATGTAAAATGGGTGGGATGATGACAAAATGGGTGGAGCTATGACATTGCAACTGCTGGAGGAAGGGTAATGGAGTGCATCAGGGAAGGTATAAGATAAGATCTAGGCAGACTGGGGTGGTTCGGGGGAGAATCAGTGGTGGGCCAGGGGCTAATTTACCAGCAACATCATTGTCAGTACATTTGTAATACTGGCTCCCGGCCTTGGCAGGTGTTTTACCCGCTACACCGGTAACTCTACCCCTGGCAACCCTACTCCTGGCAGCCTTACCCCTGGCAACCCTACTCCTGGCAACCTTACCCCTGGCAACCCTACTCCTGGCAACCCTACCCCTGCCAACCCTACCCCTGCCAACCCTACCCCTGCCAACCCTACCCCTGCCAACCCTACCCCTGCCAACCCTACCCCTGCCAACCCTACCCCTGCCAACCCTACTCCTGGCAACCCTACCCCTGCCAACCCTACCCCTGCCAACCCTACCCCTGCCAACCCTACTCCTGGCAACCCTACCCCAATTTCACAATGGTTCACTTTATATCCAGTGTCAGACTGGGGGAGGCAGTCTGGAAAACCCAATTAAAGGGCCCACCGCCTCAGCCTCACCCGTCCCTCCAACTAAGGGCCCACAACTCCATCCTCACCCCGTCCCCCAGCTAAGGGCCCCCCACTCCATCCTCACCCCATCCCCCCAGCTAAGGGCCCCCCACTCCATCCTCACCCCGTCCCCCCAGCTAAGGGCCCACAACTCCATCCTCACCCCATCCCCCCAGCTAAGGGCCCACCACTCCATCCTCACCCCATCCCTCCAACTAAGGGCCCACAACTCCATCCTCCCCCCCTCCCTCCAACTAAGGGCCCACCACTCCATCCTCACCCCGTCCCTCCAACTAAGGGCCCACAACTCCATCCTCACCCCGTCCCTCCAACTAAGGGCCCACAACTCCATCCTCACCCCGTCCCTCCAACTAAGGGCCCACAACTCCATCCTCACCCCATCCCCCCAGCTAAGGGCCCACCACTCCATCCTCACCCTGTCCCTCCAACTAAGGGCCCACAACTCCATCCTCCCCCCTCCCTCCAACTAAGGGCCCACCACTCCATCCTCACCCCGTCCCTCCAACTAAGGGCCCACAACTCCATCCTCCCCCCGTCCCTCCAACTAAGGGCCCACAACTCCATCCTCACCCCGTCCCTCCAACTAAGGGCCCACCACTCCATCCTCACCCCGTCCCCCAGCTAAGGGCCCACAACTCCATCCTCACCCCGTCCCCCAGCTAAGGGCCCACAACTCCATCCTCACCCTGTCCCTCCAACTAAGGGCCCACAACTCCATCCTCCCCCCGTCCCTCCAACTAAGGGCCCACAACTCCATCCTCCCCCCGTCCCTCCAGCTAAGGGCCCACAACTCCATCCTCACCCCGTCCCTCCAACTAAGGGCCCACCACTCCATCCTCACCCCGTCCCTCCAACTAAGGGCCCACCACTCCATCCTCACCCCGTCCCCCCAGCTAAGGGCCCACAACTCCATCCTCACCCCGTCCCTCCAATTAAGGGCCCACAACTCCATCCTCACCCCGTCCCTCCAATTAAGGGCCCACAACTCCATCCTCATCCCGTCCCCCCAGCTAAGGGCCCACAACTCCATCCTCATCCCGTCCCCCCAGCTAAGGGCCCACAACTCCATCCTCACCCCGTCCCCCCCAGTTAAGGGCCCACCTCTCCCCATAAATACCAGTGTCAATGCAGTTTATATTGTGCAATGCTTTCCGCCCCCCTAGTGCGCCACCACGCAGTCTGCCATTGTGCTCGTGCTCGTGGGACCCATTAGAACCAAAGCCCACCAGGTTTTCTTCTGGTACCGGCAGGCCAGTCTGACCCTGTATATACCGTGGGCGGCTGAGGGTACCTCGTAGAAGAGTAACTTGTAGAACCCCCACAAACTCCAGGGTTTCTACTGGCATTTTCATGCCAAGCATCAATGACAACAATTTTCAATTTAACATGGATTTGGGTCAAAACATGATATGATTTTAACACTGTTAAAATTAAGGGGCTGTGTTTGGGGGGGGGGGTAAATTCCTGATATTAATGGCACAGAGCCCTAAAGCGTATAAAGGCCAAACCGTTTGGCTATTTTGTCATAGTGGTGAAAGGGATTTTGATAAATACGGCCCTGAGCACAAACCTGCTTTCAGCCGAGCAGCTGGGGCCGACGTGGCGAGCGCTGAAATAAATGTAATGAATTGAATCTGTTTGTGAGCAGCAAAGTCTAATTGTGCGGCACCTGTTGCTCATTGGGGGGGGGGGGCAATGTGCTTTTGTTCATTTCATTTTCAAAAGGTTCGGGGGCTGAACTAATGCAGAGGCAGGGTTGGTCGACACTTACAAATATTTGTCATGTCGTTAAGGCTGCTGCTTGCAAATGATAAAATTACTCATTTAGCCCCCCCCCCCCCAAGGTAGTGCCCAGTAGCATTGTTAGTCATAGAGATGAGTTTTATGCTCTAAGGAGGTGTTTTCCCAACATTCTATAGCAGGGCACCCCAAGTTAGGTAATGACAGCTAAGAATGCATGTGTAGGAGCCAGGGTTGGACTGGGGGTGTCCAGGGCTCACCTCGACCACCTGGGGGCCCTGCACCCCAATCACAACATCAGTGCTCTTTATAGGTCCCTGGTAAGGCCTCACCTTGAGTATGGGGGGCAGTTTTGGGCTCCAGTCCTTAAGAAGGATATTAATGAGCTGGAGAGAGTGCAGAGACTGCAACTAAACTGGTAAAGGGGATGGAAGGGTTAAACTATGAGGTGAGACTGTCAGGGTTGGGGTTGTTTTCTCTGGAAAAGAGGCGCTTGCGAGGGGACATGATTACTCTGTACATTAGAGGGGATTATAGGCAGTTGGGGGATGTTTTTTTTCCCATAAAAACAATCAGCGCACCAGAGGCCCCCCCTTTAGATTAGAGGAACGGAGCTTCCATTTGAAGCAGCGTAGGGGGTTCCTCACGGTGAGGGCAGTGAGGGGGTTGGGGATGCCCTGCCGGGGGATGTTGGGTAGGTGGTTCCTCACGGTGAGGGCAGTGAGGGGGTTGGGGAATGCCCTGCCGGGGGATGTTGGGTAGGGGGTTCCTCACGGTGAGGGCAGTGAGGGGGTTGGGGAATGCCCTGCCGGGGGATGTTGGGTAGGGGGTTCCTCACGGTGAGGGCAGTGAGGTTGGGGAATGCCCTGCCGGGGGATGTTGGGGAGGGGGTTCCTCACGGTGAGGGCAGTGAGGGGGTTGGGGAATGCCCTGCCGGGGGATGTTGGGTAGGGGGTTCCTCACGGTGAGGGCAGTGAGGGGGTTGGGGAATGCCCTGCCGGGGGATGTTGGGTAGGTGGTTCCTCACGGTGAGGGCAGTGAGGTTGGGGAATGCCCTGCCGGGGGATGTTGGGTAGGGGGTTCCTCACGGTGAGGGCAGTGAGGGGGTTGGGGAATGCCCTGCCGGGGGATGTTGGGTAGGGGGTTCCTCGCGGTGAGGGCAGTGAGGGGGTTGGGGAATGCCCTGCCGGGGGATGTTGGGTAGGGGGTTCCTCACGGTGAGGGCAGTGAGGGGGTTGGGGAATGCCCTGCCGGGGGATGTTGGGTAGGGGGTTCCTCACGGTGAGGGCAGTGAGGGGGTTGGGGAATGCCCTGCCGGGGGATGTTGGGTAGGGGGTTCCTCACGGTGAGGGCAGTGAGGGGGTTGCCCTGCCGGGGGATGTTGGGTAGGGGGTTCCTCACGGTGAGGGCAGTGAGGTTGGGGAATGCCCTGCCGGGGGATGTTGGGGAGGGGGTTCCTCACGGTGAGGGCAGTGAGGGGGTTGGGGAATGCCCTGCCGGGGGATGTTGGGTAGGTGGTTCCTCACGGTGAGGGCAGTGAGGGGGTTGGGGAATGCCCTGCCGGGGGATGTTGGGTAGGGGGTTCCTCACGGTGAGGGCAGTGAGGTTGGGGAATGCCCTGCCGGGGGATGTTGGGTAGGGGGTTCCTCACGGTGAGGGCAGTGAGGGGGTTGGGGAATGCCCTGCCGGGGGATGTTGGGTAGGTGGTTTTTCACGGTGAGGGCAGTAAGGTTGGGGAATGCCCTGCCGGGGGATGTTGGGTAGGGGGTTCCTCACGGTGAGGGCAGTGAGGGGGTTGGGGAATGCCCTGCCGGGGGATGTTGGGTAGGGGGTTCCTCACGGTGAGGGCAGTGAGGGGGTTGGGGAATGCCCTGCCGGGGGATGTTGGGTAGGGGGTTCCTCATGGTGAGGGCAGTGAGGGGGTTGGGGAATGCCCTGCCGGGGGATGTTGGGTAGGGGGTTCCTCACGGTGAGGGCAGTGAGGGGGTTGGGGAATGCCCTGCCGGGGGATGTTGGGTAGGGGGTTCCTCACGGTGAGGGCAGTGAGGGGGTTGGGGAATGCCCTGCCGGGGGATGTTGGGTAGGGGGTTCCTCACGGTGAGGGCAGTGAGGGGGTTGGGGAATGCCCTGCCGGGGGATGTTGGGTAGGGGGTTCCTCACGGTGAGGGCAGTGAGGTTGGTGATGCCCTGCCGGGGGATGTTGGGTAGGGGGTTTCTCACGGTGAGGGCAGTAAGGGGGTTGGGGAATGCCCTGCCGGGGGATGTTGGGTAGGGGGTTCCTCATGGTGAGGGCAGTGAGGTTGGGGAATGCCCTGCCGGGGGATGTTGGGTAGGGGGTTCCTCACGGTGAGGGCAGTAAGGTTGGGGAATGCCCTTCCTAGAGATGTGGTAATGGCAGATTCTGTTAGTGCCTATAAGAGGGGCCTGGATGAGTTTTTGAACAAGCAGAATATCCAAGGCTATTGTGATACTAATACCTACAGTTAGTATTAATGTTTGTATATATACTGTCTTCACTCCTTGTGACCATGATGGAGGATGCACCAGCACTTGCAGTTAGCAGAGGCAGTGGGCCTGGGTCGTGGGGGTCAGATTTTTTCTTGGTGCCCCCCCAGGCCAGTCTGACCCTGATAGGAGCACCCATAGACTAAAGTAGTGCCAACCACTGACTTGGCCAGACTGACTCTGAATACAATACTAATTAGAAATTAATTCTCACTAAGTGCAAGAGAGTGATCTTTTGCACCCTCCTTCCAGTTTGTAAATGACCCCTATATAATGTTTGGTTACATTTTGTGTGGGCCCCCCTACTCACTCCAAGGTAAACTCCATGTGATGGTCCTAGGCTGGTACCCCCCCCCCCCTTGGAGAGTGTCTTCTGCCTAATGCACAGGTCTCACAGATTGATCCTCCCCTACTTTATCTTTTATAGCGGAGAGATCTCCAAGACAAAAAGCCATTATTGAAGGCATAAAACCATTAACCGGATAGGCTTAGGGTTGCTACAACCATATTGAAGTTTGGCCTGCCTTCCTGCAAAACACAGTTGGCGGTCTGGGACGACTCCATAGCTAATTAAAGAATAAGGAATAGAATAAAAGAGTAGAATAAAGACTGCTACTGGCCATAAATGCTACAAATACACAAAATGGGACCAATGTATTAGTCAGATATAACTTTTCCCAACCAACACAACCATGCAAAGTAATCTGTTGCCACTAGTGGGGCCATCCTAGCCCCTTCACCCCTGAATCACAGAGAAACAGTAGACAGGTAAGTTCCATTCCTAAATCTTATGGGTAAGATAAGTAACCTAGGAGGCTTAGGGTAGAATATTCATTACACCGCCTACTGCATGTTAGAAAAGATGGAAGAGATGCCCCCAGATGAAAAAAAACAGGTTGGATGGTGGACGTTGTACTTCAACAATAGCTGCAGGTGGCAAGGTTGAGCAACTGCCACCATCTTGTTCTACTGTCACTATGGTGTCTGACTCCACCTGTAGTCCCTCGCTTGCTGCCCTCCTCTTCAAGGAGCCCCAGTGGAGACACTATGGCCAGACTAGTATGATACTGGCACATATAAACTGAGAAACCACAGGTTTCAACATCTTATGAACTTGCACCCCAGCCATCGAAAGTGGGTCACCTGCAGTAATGGGACGGTCCTATTGATGGTGTTGTCCTATAAATGTATTCTGCAGCCCAACAGCATCTACAAGTTTTGAGTGACTTTGGAAAGTTAGGAGCAACTGGATGGGGCAACATGTAATCCAGTTCTAGTAACCTGTAGCAACCAATTAGAAAATAGCATTTTGCTTGTCTCCTGATTGGTTCAAATGGGTTACTAGACCTGGTACAGGCTAATCAACTTTTGTTACATTACCTGGTCTACTGCAGGTCACATGATTTCAATAGAAGGAGATCAAGATGTCTATCCCATTCATATCCCCATCCCATTAGTTCCAAGGGGAGGAGTAGGGACAGCCTTCATGATTCAGGTAGATGTCAGGAACACGAAATCTGTAACAAGTGAACTTTGTAAAAAAATGTTTTTGAATCAAAAATAACAAATCTCTAATGTATTACCAAAGGTCAATGTGTTGGGGGTGCTCGCCCCGCACGTGGCAGTGTAACTTTAAGATGCAGGTGTCACCTTCTAGAAGAAAACATGTTTGTGTCACCGAGCCCTGTCATCTGGCTCTAATCAACGTGTCATACTCAATGGCTTGGGAAGCTTGGAACGTTCCTGAGGCTGCTGATAAGAACCAGGAGGCATTCTCCGTATTACACACTCTAAAGCCACAATCTAATCACCGCCACTTGAGTTGCATTCTGCACGTACACTTCAAACTGGACCAGCCAGGCAGAAGGTTCACACTCAGCGGAAGATAATGTTCTCTTTTCTGTTACTCTGCCTGGGGGGTTGCAGACACCATTGGATGTTGGTTAAACTACAGACGGGGCCCCAGGCAAGGTCGAAAGGCTTCCAGCATCTACGTCACGTCATCGAAATGCCACAATGACATCATCATTGTTGTGGTAAATATCAGTGCCTACGTTGTAAAGTACAGCATTATTTCATGTAGGTGTCCCCAGTAGATGATGTCTTTCATTTCAACCACCCCCATGGTGCATCTTACTCGTTCTTCCTCCTGACCTATGTGCCCCAAAAATACCCCCATTGCAGGAGATTGTAGTAGTTTATATGAAGTGTTGCCCATATCTAGCTGTTTTGCTTTCACTAATCCATTTGTACCATGTGACACAATCAGTTAGCATGGAGTAGGTAGGAACTGTAACAATTACTTAATATGAGGTGTTCCTCAAATCTAAGTGGTTTGTTTGTTACACCATGTGACTCCTGGATAGTTAAGCTGGCCGTACTCCCTCAACTGGTATATTCAATGGATATCGATTAGTTTGTTGACCGGACACGCACCATGCGTGCCACCATAATAGAGCACTGGGATATATAAGTGAAGAGAAGCAAATGCTCATTTTTACTTCCTGATATTGTGATCATTCAGAAAGTAGAACATTAGAAAGGTGACCATATCCATCTATTTGGCTTGAGGGCCAAAGCTGGATATCAGTGAGTATCAGAATGGCCAACCTCAACATTCCACCAAGATGGCTATTCTTCCTCTAGACCAGGGATCCCCAACCTTTGTTACCCATGAGCCACACTCAAATGTAAAAAGAGTTGGGGAACAACACAAGCATGAAAAATGTTCATGAGGGTGCCAAAAAGGGCTGTGATTGGCTATATGGTAGCCCCTATGTCAGGGATCCCCAACCTTTTATACCCGTGAGCCACATTCAAATGGAAAAAGTGTTGGGGAGCAAAGCAAGCATGAAAAATGTTTCTGGGGTGACAATAAGAGCTATAATTGGCTACTTAATAGCCCCTATGGGGACTGGCAGCCTATAGAAGGGTCTGTTTGGCATTATACTGGGTTTTTATGGCACCAAAACTGATCTTCTTACCAAAAATTCAAAAATAAGCACCTGCTTTGAGGCCACTGGGACAAAAACATCCAAGGAGTTGGAGAGCAACATGTTGCTCACGAGCCACTGGTTGGGGAACACTGCCCTATGTGGACTGGCAGCCTAAATGAGGCTCTGTTTGGCAGTACAACTGGTTTTTATGCAACCAAAACTTTCCTCCAATCTAGGAATTCAAAAATAAGCATTTGCTTTGAGAAGCAACAACCAAGGGGTTGGGGAGCAACATGTTGCCCCCGAGCCACCGGTTGGGGATCATTGCTCTAGACCAGTGGTCCCCAACCAGTGACTCACAAACATGTTGCTCCCTAACCCTTGGATGTTGCTCCCAGTGGCCTCAAAGCAGCTGCTTATTTTTTTGTCTGGCTTGGAGGCAAGTTTTGTTTGCATAAAAACCATGTGTACTGCCAAACAGAACCTCTCGTAGACAAATGGGGCTGCCGAATAACCTAGCCCTTAATAAGGAACTCCTTAGGAACCTGTGTTGCTCCCCAACTCTTTTTACATATGAATGTCTTATTCTCATCATCTTCTTCTCCTGGAACAGTAATCTACAGTACTCTCAGCACAAACATGTGAGTTATATCTACAACCACAAGCCTAAATAGCCCTCCTGAGCTGGGCTTTACACATATCCCTGTTGAAATACAGGTGTAGTCATTAGCCAGTAGCTTTGTGTGATTGAATCCCCTGTCCTTAATGGTGGGATTAGGCACGGAGTTGTACGGCTTGGCCAGACAAGTTTATTAGCCGGCTATCTTGCTCATATGTTCCTCTCACACACGAGGGGCTTTAACTGTATACATTCCATGGTCATGTAACCGGATTGAGCCTTATTAGAGAAAAACAAATGTTTGGCCTGAGAGCCGCGTGCTTCTCACATTGGAAATAAACATAACGGGCCGAGGATCCCGCAGTCTTAGCACATCACATTGCCTCCTCTAGCTTCCCAATTAGGCACGGGGAGCATGACAAAAATCCTGGCAGGAAATCCGAGACAGAGCCGGGGTGGGGGTAATGCTTACAGTAATACCGGATGGTGGGAAACACACACGTCCAGGAACTATGCACAGTGACCCACCTGCTCACAAGGCTTCCTTCCTATCATTTCTAACCCGGTGCATAATGTCTGGAACGCAATTTGTGATGGCCACAGCCATTTTAGGCAAGGACGAGAGTAGACGCTTGCTTTGCTACAGGGGTCCAATTGCTAGAAGTGAAGTATAGAGGGGCAAGGGTTCCAGAAAGTAGGCTTGGGAAGGTGATTGGCAACATGGCTCAGTCAACTTGTTTGTTGTCATTGAAGGGCTTTAAGTTGAACATCATTTTGCCCCGGTCTCTATGAAAGTGTGTGATTGAGTGTCCCCCCCCCACCACTGCTGGGCGCCCTAGAATAGACAAGGCCTTTGGCAAGAGCAGAGGGAGCTGTATATAAACCTATATGGTTCCAACCAAATCTTTCACTTTTTATGTTTGATTTAATTGTGACAGGTCAGTTAATTGAAAATAAATGCCAATGGTACCCGGCAAAGGAAGAAAAGCATCGAGCAATGGACAGAAGGCTGCAGGCTGAGTTATACAGGGAACTCTGAGTATCACTCATGTATTATAAGGGATAATGTACCCCCTACTGTAAATGATAAGGATATTAGCAGTCACTGAGGGGTTCTGTGCCCATATAAAGGCACAAGGCTGCAGGCTGAGTTATACAGGGAACTCTGAGTATCACTCATGTATTATAAGGGATAATGTACCCCCTACTGTAAATGATAAGGATATTAGCAGTCACTGAGGGGTTCTGTGCCCATATAAAGGCACAAGGCTGCAGGCTGAGTTATACAGGGAACTCTGAGTATCACTCATGTATTATAAGGGATAATGTACCCCCTACTGTAAATGATAAGGATATTAGAAGTCATGACTACTTGTGGTTCTTGGGCAATGTAACAATATATATTCATATTCCCGGAGTGGGGATGTTGGTTATGGCTGGGGGTGCTGGGGCAGATGTAAGTGTGGTTTGGCAGAGGGATTAGAAGGGAATGTTTAAGTAACAGGAGCTTTCAACACACGCGAGTAGACAGCCTGCGAGAGCCCCGCTATGAGACGACATGACATGGCCGTGACAAGCTGCCTCCTGCCGGGCCGGAAATACCGCCGGGTGACTCAGGCTGAACGCTGATCTCACGGCGCCTTCGGAAATCTGTCCCGGGGAGCGACAGGTGGATTCCACAGGCCATTCTGCAATGAGGGGAATGGAGGGTCTCATTCCTATGGCGGGGGGGACAGATCAGAATGGAGGGTCTCATTCCTATGGGGGGGGGACAGATCAGAATGGAGGGTCTCATTCCTATGGGGGGGGGACAGATCAGAATCGAGGGTCTCATCCCTATGGCGGGGGGGACAGATCAGAATCAAGGGTCTCATTCCTATGGCGGGGGGGACAGATCAGAATGGAGGGTCTCATTCCTATGGGGGGGGACAGATCAGAATGGAGGGTCTCATTCCTATGGGGGGGGGGACAGATCAGAATCGAGGGTCTCATCCCTATGGCGGGGGGGACAGATCAGAATCAAGGGTCTCATTCCTATGGCGGGGGGGACAGATCAGAATGGAGGGTCTCATTCCTATGGGGGGGGACAGATCAGAATGGAGGGTCTCATTCCTATGGGGGGGGGGACAGATCAGAATGGAGGGTCTCATTCCTATGGGGGGGGGACAGATCAGAATGGAGGGTCTCATTCCTATGGCGGGGGGGCAGATCAGAATGGAGGGTCTCATTCCTATGGGGGGGGGACAGATCAGAATGGAGGGTCTCATTCCTATGGCGGGGGGACAGATCAGAATGGAGGGTCTCATTCCTATGGCGGGGGGACAGATCAGAATGGAGGGTCTCATTCCTATGGCGGGGAGGGGGGGACAAATCAAACAGTGATTTCATTCCAGCTGCTCACAGGAAGCCCGGTAACTGTGTGTGTAGGGGGCGGGGCTGGGAATCATTAGCTGCAATCACTGCGCCAATTTTATATCAAACTGCTCATTACAGTAAGTGCGTCCCCTCGGACTGTTTCCAAACTGTGGGGAATTTTGTTTTTTTTTCCCCCACCTACATAACGCAGACTGCCCAGCTAATCAGCCTGGATGGGCAGAGCTGTATTTATAGCTATAATTACTGTGGACTTTATTACATAGGATAAGAGCAGCAATAGGGGCACTTTCTGGCGTTACACAAAGACGGGGGGATGGAAATGCTGCATTTCCCAGAGCCAAATGGGATTTTGATAAAAAGATTCAATAAATCTGTTTGACCAATAGGCTTCTAGATATGGAATGATTTTGTAATGTGCCCTGCTGCTCTGGCATGGTCTCTTCCCTTCACTCCTATTGGCTGTTAGACATGTCAGTCATGTATTTCCCTTCTGTTGCCACCAAAGTCCCCTTGGTATTATTATTATTAACATTTATTTAGAAAGCGCCAACATATCCCGCAGCGCTGTACAATAAGTGGGTTACATACATTGGACATACAGAGTAACATATAAAGCAATCAATAACCGATACAAGAGGTGAAGAGAGCCCTGTCCAAAAGAGCTTACACTCTACAAGATATCACTATGCATTTCCCAAGCTGGCTTCCTGGCACTGAGATCCTGCCCAAGCCTGTTATAGTGGGTTTCCCTGGCTCTTATCTACTCATAACCTTGATTCTTGCCTCCGGCCCTGACTTTTTGTCCGTCCTTGACTAAGTTTTTGCCCCACCTTTACCTTGTTGACTCCTCACCAGGATTGCCAAATTTAATTTTCCAAACTAGCCAAAGTCAATTCTAAAACTGGCCCAAAACTAGCAAAAAGCCACTTTGAAAGTAGCCCAAAAATAACTCAATATGTGCAATGAAAAAAAATTCTAAAAAAAATAAAAGTGTATATGGGAAAACCTGCTTTTTAAAGCGTATAATCACTACCCATACCCTGCGCCCCCTCTCCAGTTACTGGGATGGCTGATAATTCCCTGGCCTCTGTGCCCAGTCCAGCTGGGAAGTCACTACAGAAATAGATTCACAATGTTGCATTAACCCCAGACATGATATACATACGGGTGCGTTAAAGTACAACTCTCAGAAGCCCCAATCCTGAGACTTATAGCTTAAGGACCAACTGTAGAACTGCCCCCACAGTAGAAAGTAACAGTACAATCACATACCCTATAGAGCAGGGAGCAGGGGGTAGAACTGCCCCACATCCCAGTAGAAAGTAACAGTACAATCACATACCCTATAGAGCAGGGAGCAGGGGGTAGAACTGCCCCACATCCCAGTAGAAAGTAACAGTACAATCACATACCCTATAGAGCAGGGAGCAGGGGGTAGAACTGCCCCACATCCCAGTAGAAAGTAACAGTACAATCACATACCCTATAGAGCAGGGAGTAGAACTGCCCCACATCCCAGTAGAAAGTAACAGTACAACCACATACCCTATAGAGCAGGGAGCAGGGGGTAGAACTGCCCCACATCCCAGTAGAAAGTAACAGTACAATCACATACCCTATAGAGCAGGGAGCAGGGGGTAGAACTGCCCCACATCCCAGTAGAAAGTAACAGTACAATCACATACCCTATAGAGCAGGGAGTAGAACTGCCCCACATCCCAGTAGAAAGTAACAGTACAATCACATACCCTATAGAGCAGGGAGTAGAACTGCCCCACATCCCAGTAGAAAGTAACAGTACAACCACATACCCTATAGAGCAGGGAGCAGGGGGTAGAACTGCCCCACATCCCAGTAGAAAGTAACAGTACAATCACATACCCTATAGAGCAGGGAGCAGGGAGCAGAACTGCCCCACATCCCAGTAGAAAGTAACAGTACAATCACATACCCTATAGAGCAGGGAGCAGGGGGTAGAACTGCCCCACATCCCAGTAGAAAGTAACAGTACAATCACATACCCTATAGAGCAGGGAGCAGGGGGTAGAACTGCCCCACATCCCAGTAGAAAGTAACAGTACAATCACATACCCTATAGAGCAGGGAGCAGAACTGCCCCACATCCCAGTAGAAAGTAACAGTACAATCACATACCCTATAGAGCAGGGAGTAGAACTGCCCCACATCCCAGTAGAAAGTAACAGTACAATCACATACCCTATAGAGCAGGGGGTAGAACTGCCCCACATCCCAGTAGAAAGTAACAGTACAATCACATACCCTATAGAGCAGGGAGTAGAACTGCCCCACATCCCAGTAGAAAGTAACAGTACAATCACATACCCTATAGAGCAGGGGGTAGAACTGCCCCACATCCCAGTAGAAAGTAACAGTACAATCACATACCCTATAGAGCAGGGAGCAGGGGGTAGAACTGTCCCACATCCCAGTAGAAAGTAACAGTACAATCACATACCCTATAGAGCAGGGAGTAGAACTGCCCCACATCCCAGTAGAAAGTAACAGTACAATCACATACCCTATAGAGCAGGGGGTAGAACTGCCCCACATCCCAGTAGAAAGTAACAGTACAATCACATACCCTATAGAGCAGGGGGTAGAACTGCCCCACATCCCAGTAGAAAGTAACAGTACAATCACATACCCTATAGAGCAGGGGGTAGAACTACCCCACATCACAGTAGAAAGTAACAGTACAATCACATACCCTATAGAGCAGGGAGCAGGGAGCAGAACTGCCCCACATCCCAGTAGAAAGTAACAGTACAATCACACACCCTATAGAGCAGGGGGTAGAACTGCCCCACATCCCAGTAGAAAGTAACAGTACAATCACATACCCTATAGAGCAGGGGGTAGAACTGCCCCACATCCCAGTAGAAAGTAACAGTACAATCACATACCCTATAGAGCAGGGGGTAGAACTACCCCACATCACAGTAGAAAGTAACAGTACAATCACATACCCTATAGAGCAGGGAGCAGGGAGCAGAACTGCCCCACATCCCAGTAGAAAGTAACAGTACAATCACATACCCTATAGAGCAGGGAGCAGGGGGTAGAACTACCCCACATCACAGTAGAAAGTAACAGTACAATCACATACCCTATAGAGCAGGGAGCAGGGGGTAGAACTGCCCCACATCCCAGTAGAAAGTAACAGTACAATCACACACCCTATAGAGCAGGGAGCAAGCTGTAGAACAGGTTGAGCCTGAAAGGAATACAAAATGGAGCCTCTGTCTATACTGCCCAATTGCATGCTGGGTATTGTAGTTTTATATTAATCCTAGCTGTAGGCTAATTGTTAGATACAGACTACATTACCCAGCATGCAGTGGAACAGGCACGCTAGAGGAAAAAAAAAACTTTGGCTAGTTTCCAAACTACAAACCCGCCAAGGCTCCAGAAATTAGCCCAAAACTGTACCTTGGTGGGTTTGTACTTTGGAAACCCACCAGGGCTTTAAATTAGTAGCCCGGAAACCCGCCACCTGGCAACCCTGCTCCTCACCCAATGTATGGTTGCCGCCTTTGAATGTTGTTCAGTTCAGAACCAGACAGATGAAAACCCAAATCTAATCTTTCTGTCAGTACCACCACAGCTCTGGGACTGGTACTAGCAGGGGTTCTCCTGCTCCCAGCGCCGGGCCAAAATGTGAATGTGCCAAAGGCAGGACCCCCAGCTAGTCCCACCTCACCACTAGTAAGGATCTATAGAAGGGCCAGAATTTGGGGTAGGCAGATACATGAGATACAGGCCTAGCGCCCCCCACCATTGCGCTCTAGGCGCGTGCCTCTTCTGCCTGCCCACCCCGAAATCTGGCCCCAAATAAGGCCCCTCCCCTGTCCAATCAGGGTTCTACTCAAACAGAACATCTGAGTGCCTCAACCTGTTTTTTCTTAATATTATTATTTTCCTGTATTAAATATGGGGTTGCCACCTTTCCATTGTCAGAAACCCAGGTGGGGGGGCATTGTGACATCACAGGGGCGGACGGGTGGTCAGGGGCGTGGTCGGTGACATTAGTGGCGTGACCAGTGACATTAGGGGCGGGTTATGACATCGGGCCCAATTTGGTGGAAACCCCAATATATATAGCGCCAACATATTCCGCAGCACTTTACGGAGATTATCCATCATTCCCAATAGCCTCAGACTAGTTGCATAAGAAGGAATAGGACATGTTTGCCAAAAAGACATATTACACCCACCATGGCTCGGGAGCATCCAAAACCCTTTCAGTTTTTATAATGAAAAATTATTACTGTGTTTAGATTTGAAAAACCCATTCAGCTCCTCACAGCAGGTCCCACAGTCACGCAATTCTTTTATTCAGGGCGCGCAAGTTTCCAGGAAAACCTTTCTCTTTCTCCAGTCAATCGTATGGGCGCAACAGGGTGCTGGGAACATCAGCAAAATAATCAAGTATAATGTGCAGTAAATATGACTTTAGCATTATTTAGCAGATTGTAAAGGGGTTAAAAATGCTATGGGGAGTGCAGTGCTGGGATAGGGAAGAGGAATCAGCAGCTGCTCTATGAGGCTTTTTGGTTGGCATTTTCCCTTTCTGTGAGACTGAGATGGGGGCAGATAAAGCAGATTTACCCTGATATTCAGTCTGGACTGGAGTTTTTGGATATGTGGCCCTGCACTAATAAAAGGGACTAATAGGGACACATCAGACTGTGCCTCTGTTCCTCCCTGACCACACCCAGTTACGCCCAAACCCCACCCACTTTTCCATGAACCCTCATCCCTTTTTAGATGTGCAATGTTGCCACACATGACTAACCCAGAGATGGTTTGCCAACCGGGATCTGAAGAAATTTCCATGCATGTCGGCCACAGCTGCTCTGCCCTGGCCACGCCTATGTTCTGACCAGGCCCCGCCCCTGAACTGCTCCCTGCTGTGACTGCTTTTGAGGATTTCAGGTGTAACTTCTATTGTTGTCAGTAGGGGGTGCTGTGAGCAGACAATTGGGATAAAAAGTACTGACGTAGAAAGAAGGCAGGCACTTCGGTATTGTTAGTGAAGAAAAGCGATTGTTCACGAGAGAAGTAAAATCACAAAACTTTTATTAAGCTAACACATGATACAGAGAGCCTAACGCGTTTCATAGGCTATGATTAATTACCGTAAGGTACGAAACGCGTTAGGCTGTCTGTATCATGTGCTAGCTTAATAAAAGTTTTGTGATTTTACTTCTCTCGTGAACATTTGCTTTTCTTCACTAACAATACCGGAGTGCCTGCCTTCTTTCTACGTTTTTCTACGTATCCATGATGGCTCCCTTTAGCTGAAGGTCTGGGGCATGAGCACCTGGGCCCACCTATACTGCGGGTGAGAATTTTGAAATACTTATGAGCATATGTTTCATCCTAGTTTCATTTATAAAAAGTACTGACAGCAGGTATTTTAGGTGTGAATGGGGACATGGCCTGGGGAAAGAGCAGAAGCCGACGGGACTAGTAAGGATCAAGGGATAACCAGGTGGACCCAGGCTTGTGACCGGGGGTGGCCTGAAATCCGGCCCTAGGTGGACCAAAGGGTTACAGGATGGGCATAGCAACAAGGCTGGATACATTTGCAGGCAAATACATTGCCGTACATTTTTAATACCTGCCCGGGGCCCACGCAACTGCTTTTCCAACTAGGCCCAATGGCACTCGCACGCTTTTAAAGTGTTTAGCTAATTAATTGGGTACCGTTCCTGTCATTATAGAGGATAATCCTAATTTAGGGCCACTTGACTGGAAATGCCCCTATGATGACAGTTGGGAAAGGAGGCAGATTGTAGCAGACCCCAAGATGGCCGTAGATCTGTATCTTTCTAGCTTTGTTTTTGTATCTGTACCGGATCCTCTTCCCTGGGCAGCAGCTTCCAACGTATCTGAAATTCATTAGCATTTATTATATGGAGAATGAGCAACAGCTGCGGCCATGTGAGAGGCATTGCTTCCGCTCCCGGCCTGTCATACTGATAGCAGCCCTGATTCATGGTGGGAAAGCTAAGCCGAGGGAGAATAGGGTATAGGGTATAACACGAGACCCTCGCATGGTGTAAACAACTTCCCATGTTGTATGCCTGGAGCATACAAGTCACCTTGGACTTCCATGACCTGTATAAAAGCACTTGGTCTTTAACCTTTGCCTTTATGTTGTCATGCAACTCTTCAGTGACTCCGAATATCCTTATAATTAAAAGTAGGGGGTACATTATCCCTTATAATACATGAGTGATACTCAGAGTTCCCTGTATAACTCAGCCTGCAGCCTTGTGCCTTTATATGGGCACAGAACCCCTCAGTGACTGCTAATATCCTTATCATTTACAGTAGGGGGTACATTATCCCTTATAATACACGAGTGATACTCAGAGTTCCCTGTATAACTCAGCCTGCAGCCTTGTGCCTTTATATGGGCACAGAACCCCTCAGTGACTGCTAATATCCTTATCATTTACAGTAGGGGGTACATTATCCCTTATAATACACGAGTGATACTCAGAGTTCCCTGTATAACTCAGCCTGCAGCCTTGTGCCTTTATATGGGCACAGAACCCCTCAGTGACTGCTAATATCCTTATCATTTACAGTAGGGGGTACATTTTCCCTTATAATACATGAGTGATACTCAGAGTTCCCTGTATAACTCAGCCTGCAGCCTTGTGCCTTTATATGGGCACAGAACCCCTCAGTGACTGCTAATATCCTTATCATTTACAGTAGGGGGTACATTATCCCTTATAATACACGAGTGATACTCAGAGTTCCCTGTATAACTCAGCCTGCAGCCTTGTGCCTTTATATGGGCACAGAACCCCTCAGTGACTGCTAATATCCTTATCATTTACAGTAGGGGGTACATTATCCCTTATAATACATGAGTGATACTCAGAGTTCCCTGTATAACTCAGCCTGCAGCCTTGTGCCTTTATATGGGCACAGAACCCCTCAGTGACTGCTAATATCCTTATCATTTACAGTAGGGGGTACATTATCCCTTATAATACATGAGTGATACTCAGAGTTCCCTGTATAACTCAGCCTGCAGCCTTGTGCCTTTATATGGGCACAGAACCCCTCAGTGACTGCTAATATCCTTATCATTTACAGTAGGGGGTACATTATCCCTTATAATACATGAGTGATACTCAGAGTTCCCTGTATAACTCAGCCTGCAGCCTTGTGCCTTTATATGGGCACAGAACCCCTCAGTGACTGCTAATATCCTTATATTTTACAGTAGGGGGTACATTATTCACCATATGCAAGGCCCTTATCATAATGTTCTTTTTTGATCAGCTCTGAAACATAACCCATGTGATGACCCCTGTGCCTAAGGATTTGCCTTATCCTGCTGGTTGGAATGCCGGGGCCCTCCCATTGGCTTATTACACTCTGCTCATTCACTTGCACTCTCGAGCTGTCTCAGAATGAAAGGCAAAACGCGTGAAGCTTCCATCACCGTGTGAACCTCTGAGTGCGTAGCAATAAATATCCGTGTTTAGTGACAGCCTCCCCTTTAAATGTAATTCCAACCTTTCTATTTCAATAAATTATAACAGAGCGACGCCCTCTCCCGCCGTATCGTGGGGCTCAGCAGTACGATGGTCACCAACAAAGGGACAAGCATCCCAGGGAGCTCCAGAATTCGTTTTATATGTCACCTCTGTGCCCCGGCGACCATATGTTCTTCCCATTCCACTAATTAAGTGTCGCGCTTATCCAATGAAAAAGGTCACGGGGAAAGACGCCGCTCTCACAGAGCAACGAGTATGGGGGGGATCATTCCAAGCGTGAATTTGAGAAAGATTCATGGGTATGAAGCAAACAGCTGCCACTGAGAAGAATGCACAGTGCTTGTCAACTGTCAGCCAGGGTCTAATTTGGGTGCTTCTGATCTTCCGCGCACTCCAAAGGGCTTTGGGAAAGTACTACTCTCTCAGCTCCACCATTGGAGTCAGGGCTTCACAGAGGAGAAGCCATTAATCGCCCATGACAATGATATTCCTCCCTTTATGTCGTTCCTTAAAATCCCCTTCCAAAATCTTACATTATTGTTATGTCTGGGTGATAAACTAAATAAACAATGCTCTGTTATACAGATAGCTAGAATCTCAGCTGTGGCTGTGGGATAGCAGGTATAGTAGGGAGAGATGGTGCCTATAGTAGCATTGGGGGGGGGATAATAGCCTCTGGGAAGGGACTGGGGCTGTGGGATAGCAGGTATAGTAGGGAGAGATGGTGCCTATAGTAGCAGTGGGGGGATAATAGCCTCTGGGAAGGGACTGGGGCTGTGGGATAGCAGGTATAGTAGGGAGAGATGGTGCCTATAGTAGCAGTGGGGGGATAATAGCCTCTGGGAAGGGACTGGGGCTGTGGGATAGCAGGTATAGTAGGGAGAGATGGTGCCTATAGTAGCAGTGGGGGGATAATAGCCTCTGGGAAGGGACTGGGGCTGTGGGATAGCAGGTATAGTAGGGAGAGATGGTGCCTATAGTAGCAGTGGGGGGATAATAGCCTCTGGGAAGGGACTGGGACTGTGGGATAGCAAGTATAGTAGGGAGAGATGGTGCCTATAGTAGCAGTGGGGGGATAATAGCCTCTGGGAAGGGACTGGGGCTGTGGGATAGCAGGTATAGTAGGGAGAGATGGTGCCTATAGTAGCAGTGGGGGGATAATAGCCTCTGGGAAGGGACTGGGGCTGCGGGATAGCAGGTATAGTAGGGAGAGATGGTGCCTATAGTAGCAGTGGGGGGATAATAGCCTCTGGGAAGGGACTGGGGCTGTGGGATAGCAGGTATAGTAGGGAGAGATGGTGCCTATAGTAGCAGTGGGGGGATAATAGCCTCTGGGAAGGGACTGGGGCTGTGGGATAGCAGGTATAGTAGGGAGAGATGGTGCCTATAGTAGCAGTGGGGGGATAATAGCCTCTGGGAAGGGACTGGGGCTGCGGGATAGCAGGTATAGTAGGGAGAGATGGTGCCTATAGTAGCAGTGGGGGGATAATAGCCTCTGGGAAGGGACTGGGGCTGTGGGATAGCAGGTATAGTAGGGAGAGATGGTGCCTATAGTAGCAGTGGGGGGATAATAGCCTCTGGGAAGGGACTGGGGCTGTGGGATAGCAGGTATAGTAGGGAGAGATGGTGCCTATAGTAGCAGTTGGGGGATAATAGCCTCTGGGAAGGGACTGGGGCTGTGGGATAGCAGGTATAGTAGGGAGAGATGGTGCCTATAGTAGCAGTTGGGGGATAATAGCCTCTGGGAAGGGACTGGGGCTGTGGGATAGCAGGTATAGTAGGGAGAGATGGTGCCTATAGTAGCAGTGGGGGGGATAATAGCCTCCGGGAAGGGACTGGGGCTGTGGGATAGCAGGTATAGTAGGGAGAGATGGTGCTTATAGTAGCAGTGGGATAATAGCCTCTGGGAAGGGACTGGGGCTGTGGGATAGCAGGTATAGTAGGGAGAGATGGTGCTTATAGTAGCAGTGGGATAATAGCCTCTGGGAAGGGACTGGGGCTGTGGGATAGCAGGTATAGTAGGGAAAGATGGTGCCTATATTAGCAGTGGGGGGATAATAGCCTCTGGGAAGGGACTGTGGCTGTGGGATAGCAGGTATAGTAGGGAAAGATGGTGCCTATAGTAGCAGTGGGGGGATAATAGCCTCTGGGAAGGGACTGGGGCTGTGGGATAGCAGGTATAGTAGGGAGAGATGGTGCCTATAGTAGCAGTGGGGGGATAATAGCCTCTGGGAAGGGACTGGGGCTGTGGGATAGCAGGTATAGTAGGGAGAGATGGTGCCTATAGTAGCATTGGGGGGATAATAGCCTCTGGGAAGGGACTGGGGCTGTGGGATAGCAGGTATAGTAGGGAGAGATGGTGCCTATAGTAGCAGTGGGATAATAGCCTCTGGGAAGGGACTGGGGCTGTGGGATAGCAGGTATAGTAGGGAGAGATGGTGCCTATAGTAGCAGTGGGGGGATAATAGCCTCTGGGAAGGGACTGGGGCTGTGGGATAGCAGGTATAGTAGGGAGAGATGGTGCCTATTGTAGCAGTGGGATAATAGCCTCTGGGAAGGGACTGGGGCTGTGGGATAGCAGGTATAGTAGGGAGAGATGGTGCCTATAGTAGCAGTGGGGGGATAATAGCCTCTGGGAAGGGACTGGGGCTGTGGGATAGCAGGTATAGTAGGGAGAGATGGTGCCTATAGTAGCAGTGGGGGGATAATAGCCTCTGGGAAGGGACTGGGGCTGTGGGATAGCAGGTATAGTAGGGAGAGATGGTGCCTATAGTAGCAGTGGGATAATAGCCTCTGGGAAGGGACTGGGGCTGTGGGATAGCAGGTATAGTAGGGAGAGATGGTGCCTATAGTAGCAGTGGGGGGATAATAGCCTCTGGGAAGGGACTGGGGCTGTGGGATAGCAGGTATAGTAGGGAGAGATGGTGCCTATAGTAGCAGTGGGATAATAGCCTCTGGGAAGGGACTGGGGCTGTGGGATAGCAGGTATAGTAGGGAGAAAAAATTATATTATTATTATAATATAATTTGATATTATTTTATTTTCCTTTCCTCTGAATCTCCTAAACTAAATGCCTTCTGACACCCTGATAACCTTTTACAAGAAGCCAACAGTATGTGTGACCAAGTGGTTACCTGGAATGGCCTAATGTCACTGGAGGCTGAAAAAGACCAGTCATGATAAAGGGTAGTACCACCATGAACAACCTCCTGCCTGGCGTATTGTTTATACATAGCAGATACATTGCCATAAAATCCAAAAAAAACATCATTAAACAAAATCTTTCATAAATCGTCTCCAGCACAATTCAGTTTAAATTGATACCAATCCATGTGAACCCCAGACTTGCCAGACTTTCTATTGCGTATATCTGAATGTATCTTCTTAATTGTAACTGAATGGGTTTGTGAAGGTAACTCTTAATCTAATAAGGTAATGAACTCAACATTAATTACTAGCCACCAATTATATACAAAATAATTATAAAAATAGGATAGAAAAATAGGGGGCCCAGAGAAACACTGACTCCCCATCTCTCTGACAGCCCCTTGAAGGAGTCTATGACTTTGCTGATAGGAGATACTGAGATGCCACTTGAGGATGAGACAATACCGGACCTATGGACCTACTGGTATACAAATCAGATCATTTTCAAAAGAAGTATTGTCTCATTGAAACAACAGTGGTTGGCAAACTTTTTCAGTTCAAGGCCTACTTGAAGGTCCAACCTTTGGTCAGGGTACCCCATGAAGGTCCAACCTTTGGCCAGGGTACCCTATGAAGGTCCAACCCTTTGGCAGGGTACACAATGAAGGTCCAACCCTTTGGCAGGGTACACAATGAAGGCCCCACCTTTGGCAAGGGTACCCCATGAAAGTCCAACCTTTGGCCAGGGTACCCTATGAAGGTCCAACCTTTGGTCAAGGTACACAATGAAGGTCCAACCTTTGGTCAGGGTACCCCATGATGGTCCAACCCAGTACGATGGTCACCAACAAATATATTGGTGTATCAGTTACTAAGTCTAGAACAGTCAAGAATATTTAGGCCGCAAATATATATTCACCCCAAATCTCACCCTAACTGGCTTTCAAGATAGGCTTTCAGGTTCAACTTTCCTCAATTCTCAACCTATTCTACCTAGGCCAGGGCTTTACTAATGAAGACCCATGCGTTAAAGGTTTTTATGACCAACAATCTACCCAAGGGATCCACAACTTTTTGTATGAATTTATTGTTCTAAACTGTGCCACTACATGACAGTATTGCTTTACAGCAAAGGGACACAATACTAATATAGGAAATTGCACTATCTGGTCAAATCAGCCAATCAGCTCTTTGGTTTTTATATAGTAGACAGTTAAAAAGGAGTGAGAAGGAAAAAGACCAGTCAAAGTATCATCAGGATCAACAGATAACATCCCTATATAGGCTGTACAGATGAGCAGTATCTAAAGTTGGGCTGCCAACTTGCCCTTCAGATTGATCTGGCAGCTTATTGGTTCATGTATGGAGATCTGCTCAACTGATATCTGAAAAAAATTGGGCAGATTAGGAAACCTGTTGTGCAAGGGCCACATCAGCCCATTAATGTGGTCTCCCAACAGGTCTGCATTATGATCCAATTACTGGTTGGGATCATTGGGCAATGATGAATTGGTTTAGCCATCTTGCCGAATGAGCAGATCCCTATGTGTATTCCCAGCTTGATATTCCCATGCACTAAGCACAATTCAGCAATAACATTTTACAACAGTATTTTGTTGAAATAATACTTTCCTGCACTGTTACCCTTCTGGCCAAAAACTGTGCCTTAATGAAATAATAATAATGTCTAATGAAAATCAGCCCACAGGCCGAGCCGACACTCCAGCGACGGCACATTCCTCGCGGCCTCCCCAGGGCCGTCTCGCCTATTATTCAGTACGCATTAATTGACCCCCTTTTTAAAAGCTTTATTTGCATTACTCATGCCAAGCAATTACATGTTCAGCTCGTAATAAACAATTCAAATATTTCGAAACAATTTTCAGCAGCAAGATCCAACAGTTCTCCTTATTTATTTCTTTTTTTTTTCTTTTTAATTTAACATTATTTGAGAGTCTAGAATGGCAGACCGTTCCACGAGGATCCGCCCCCCCCCCCTTTCATGGAAAAAAAAGGAGACATTATTTTCTTATGTAAAAAAAAATATCAAATATAAATTTATGAAAGACCATTCAAGACATATACAGTAAGTGTATACTTTTTGCTACAGCAGCTTGTGATATTTGGATTTAATTTAGAATGCAAGGTCATTGGTTACCTTTACTAAACACACTAGTATAAGACCATAAATGAATGTATACAGTCAGGCATTTCTGCGCAGAGACATACGGCGCATCGACCTTACGCGTCGGCGTACGCATAACCATACCACGGCTTTTTCGCTCTGCGTAAGTTCTCCATGTAGAGACAGAGAGCAAAGTGAACATTCACAGCGCCCCCCGCTGGGAAGGACTGGCTCCCAGTAGTCCAGCGGGAAAAGTACTTTTCGACTTCATTTTTTACTAAATTTAATATGAAGGCTGGCAGAACTGTTGTGCACTTTACATCATATAATTCTGTAAACAATATTGGAAAGCGTTTTCAAAACAATGATTATACAAACGACTCCTTATCCCTATCGGCACATATTTTACAATCTGTGAAGTCGTCGTTTGTCGAGTCTCCCAGTTTTAAAGGGCTGTGCTCACTGGTGGCCCTGGTGACACTGTCATAGGAAGGGGGGAAAGAAGTAGAAGATAAGGATTCTACTTTATCCAGTTGCCGCCCGTAATTCTCAGTCATCATATAGGCAATAAGGCCCTCTTTTTCCGGGGCCTCTTCCTCAATGATGTTGTCGTCACATGATCGGTGACGATACAGGAACGAGGCCTGTTTCATGGAACGGCACAGCAGGTGCCTCCTGTAGGCTCTTTGGATCACACAAGCAGATACCTCCTCCTGTTTCCGCTTTAGAGTGGTGGTGATGGGTTCATAAGAAATTTTCGACGGGTTGGCGGCCATGAATTTCTCCTCCATTTGTACCTTAAGAGCATCCATCTCACCTGATTCCCCAAGAACCCTTTTGGTAAAAGCAAACAGTATATCCAAGCAGTGGATCCTATCTCCACTGACCATGGGAAGATCCATTGCGATGAGTTTAATCTTATTTGGTTTGGCTATGCGCAGCGGCTCAGAAAGGGTATCCGCAAAGTTGGAAAGGACGGAGTAAGAAATGAACTGCGTGGCTTCCGGGTCAAACTTTTCCCAGACTTCATAAAACATCTCAAAGTCATCTTCGCTCAATGGTTCTGTACTCTCCTCAGTCGCAACGCTGAAGTTTTCCAGGATAATAGCAATGTACATATTTACAACAATAAGAAATGATATGATAATGTAACTGACAAAAAAGCAAATCCCCACAGAGGGGTTTCCACAGTTCCCCAGAGTAGGGCTTCCGGGGTTAGCAATATCTGGGTCACAATCAGGAGGTCCACTGTTCAATATGGGGTTTAGGAGACCATCCCAACCAGCAGAGGTGGTGATCTGAAACAGGCAGATCATGCTGTTTCCAAAGGTCTGGAAGTTAAACATATCATCGATCCCACTTTCCATCTTGACGTAGGCAAAGTTAGACATCCCAAAAATGGCGTAGATGAACATGACAAGAAAGAGTAAGAGGCCAATGTTAAAGAGGGCGGGGAGGGACATCATTAAGGCAAACAGAAGGGTTCTGATTCCCTTGGCTCCTCTGATAAGCCGCAGTACACGCCCAATACGCGCCAAGCGAATTACTCTGAACAATGTCGGCGATACAAAATATTTTTCGATAATATCCGAAAGTACAATTCCTGGGAACAACAAAAAAAAAAAGATGTGTAAGAAAACAGCAATAGAACAGTAACTTAGATATTTAGAGGACTCTTTCCCTATGGGACTGAACTGTAAATGATATCCTTATAAACGGTGCTTAGTGATGGAGTTCCATGACCTGTATAAAAGCACTCGGTCATGGAACTCCTCGGTGACTTATAATATCCCTATATTTTACAATAGGGGGCACTTTATTCACTATATATTGTAAGGAACTCCTCGGTGACTTATAATATCCCTATATGTTACAATAGGGGGCACTTTATTCACTATATATTATAAGGAACTCCTCGGGGGCTTATAATATCCCTATATTTTACAATAGGGGGCACTTTATTCACTATATATTATAAGGAACTCCTCGGTGACTTATAATATCCCTATATGTTACAATAGGGGGCACTTTATTCACTATATATTATAAGGAACTCCTCTGTGACTTATAATATCCCTATATGTTACAATAGGGGGCACTTTATTCCCTATATATTATAAGGAACTCCTCGGGGACTTATAATATCCCTATATGTTACAATAGGGGGCACTTTATTCACTATATATTATAAGGAACTCCTCTGTGACTTATAATATCCCTATATGTTACAATAGGGGGTACTTTATTCACTATATATTATAAGGAACTCCTCGGGGACTTATAATATCCCTATATGTTACAATAGGGGGTACTTTATTCACGATATATTATAAGGAACTCCCCGGTGACTTATAATATCCCTATATTTTACAATAGGGGGCACTTTATTCACTATATATTATAAGGAACTCCTCTGGGACTTATAATATCCCTATATGTTACAATAGGGGGCACTTTATTCACTATATATTATAAGGAACTCCTCTGTGACTTATAATATCCCTATATGTTACAATAGGGGGCACTTTATTCACTATATATTATAAGGAACTCCCCGGTGACTTATAATATCCCTATATTTTACAATAGGGGGCACTTTATTCACTATAAGGAACTCCCCGGTGACTTATAATATCCCTATATTTTACAATAGGGGGTACTTTATTTAATATATAGTACACAAGAGCCATAAATATCCTTTAAACTAAATGCTTAGTGATGTCATCAGCTATAATCAGTGCTTAGTGATGTACTCATATGACTCATATGTACCCCCTGATGAAAAATATAAGGATATAAGAAGACACCTTGGGTGCCATGACCAGTATAAAAGCTCTCGGCCTTCAACCTTGTGCATTTTCATGGTCATGGAACCTAATATCCTTTTAAAAGGGGTACTTTATTCCCTATATAATGAATGTGTACACTGGGGGTGCAGATATTTTAGATACCCCCCAGTGTATTAACTTGCTAACTTTTTCCCCCAGGAGCAAATGTGGACATCCCCAAACAAAATGATTAACACGATAGTGTGCAACGAACCATAAATATTCATTCACTTACCAACAATCGAAAGAATCACCACCACGAAATCAAAGATGTTCCAGCCGATGGTGAAGAAGTAGTACCTGAGGGCAAGGATCTTGAGGATGCATTCGCCGCTGAAAAGAACCACGAACGCCAGGTTGATTTTGTACAGAAGATTCTCAATCTCTTTGCTTTGATCGTCCGTCTCCACCATCATGGTGACCATGTTAAGGCAAATAAGGATCATGATGATGATGTCGAATGCTTGCTTTGTCACGATGTCAAAGACGAACCCTTGGAATTTGTTCTGGAAAACAATGCAAGGGGTTATAGGTAAAGAATAGGGCTTATTGCTGGAAACAGAGGCAAAGGGAAACACTTTAAAAAACCATGACCGCTTTAAGTGCCACATAACCCTCTGCTCTTCCCAGTTCCTGGATCCTACTCACTCGTCCCCCATGCATGATCTCAGAATGCCTAGAACAACAGTTTCCCTGGGCCTATTGGGTCCCTAGAATGGACAAACACTCAGGAACAGTCAGTTTTGCAGTTTCCAGTCTGCTACAGCAATCTGATTGATCACAATATATGATACTCAACTACTTGGGCAGTCTGCCTCCTTTATTCCTGAGAAGGGTATGGGGGTTATTCTGTTAAGGGTAGGTAAACAGAGGGACATCTCCTCAATAAATAGGACTATTTAAGGTGAAGCTCAAACATTCCTATAACAGAATTGCATCTCAAACTACCCTGAGGCCCCAGACCAGCGCTACTTACCTATTGCATCTCCACCACTGATAAGTAGAGAGACATGCATCTGTAAGGCACGCTGGGTTGGGGTTGATGGGATCCTTCTGCAGGATGGAGACAAATGTAAAGAGTACTCCAGCCAACTGAAGGATCTCTCAGCCCCAGCCCTATAATGTGAAAGACAGAACCAATGTAGTGGAGAGGCTACTCGTAGTGTAGGGATGAGTAGCATTGCAATGGGGGCAGCTTAACGGCAGTTTATATTCACTATCATGGAGCCCTACCAAAGCATTCATCTAGTATCACCTCCGTATTAAAGGGAAGGATCACATGGACCATAAGTGGAAATGTCCAGATAATGGCAGTTCAAGCAGACTTAAAAAATGAATACACAATTGCCACTTATACCAGGGTAATATGATGGGATGGTGGGAATAATAATGCAATGCTTAATAAGAAATTACTACTATTTAGATTTATAGGCCTCTGTGCACAATTGTATTTGTTGGAAAAACCCAGAAGCACAATATGAATAGTCATTGAGCTACGTGATTTTCAGTAAACAATAGCCAACTTCTATCCAATCAAATGCTGCCTTCTCAATGTGGCTAGCTGATGACCACATACAGGTCCCACACACCATCTATTCTACTAAACAAACTAAACCCACCATTTTCTATCAGTAGTAAAAGATAATGAGCATGGATGCTGTTCCACTCCTTCCGGGAGATTATGTCTTACCAGTGGCCTGGGGATAGGTTTCTGAGGTTTTTTAGATCCCAGCTTCTTCATTGCATTGTAGTATTTTTTTTGTTCCTCTGTCATAAAAATGTCCTGCCCACCTAAGTAAAGAGAAATGACAAAAACATTATTCTTGTTGCAAAGGACAATAATGAAAACAGAAAGTTTAGGGACATAGGAAGAATGATCTGGGCTTCAAGGCATTCCCAAGCTACCACAGGATGTCCATCATTTGGCCCATAACGAGCAGTAATAAGTAAGTAATAATAATAAGTAAGCTGGTTTCTGAAAGTATCTGGAAGTTTTTCCCTAATTGACTTTTTGGATGCCCAACAGCTTCTTTACTTTTGACCCAGCTAGCTTGCTTTTGACCCCCTATAGTTTTGGAGTCCCCCCCTTCTCCTCTCTATCATTTGATATGGAAATAACAAAAGTCCAAACTATAAAATAGTTGGTTACATTTTCTATACGCTGTCTTGCCAAGAATAGGACAAGATGTCAACAGTAGTACAAGTTAGCAAGAGTAGATCAAGATATCAACAGTAGGCAAAGATGGTGACAATAGAGAAAAATAGCAATAGTAATACAAGATGGCAGCTGATTTTTATCAGGGTTGCTTCCATCTACTCATGCCTACTGCTTAAATGTAGGTCCACCATATATAGCAAATCGGAAGCCTTATTCATGAGCAGAACAGAAGGAAACATTGACAGACACAATTGATGATTCCATGGTCCATAGCCTTTAGCCGGCCATACGAGCACCGATATTATCGTACAAAACCTCGTTTTGGTGCGTGTATGGTGGCTCGAAGAGGCTGTGGATATCGGTTGCCTTGACGATCGGCCAGGTTAAAAGATTTTGATCGGGTTCCATTGATGGCGCCCGAGCAAATTCTGCGTTTAGGGCTGAATCGGCAGGTGGAGGTAGAATTTCTATTGATGGAGGTAGACTCTATATCGGACGATTCAGCCCTGAATGCCAGTGGAGGGTGGGAACGATCTTTTGTGCGACCAATGGTTATTGCTACGTGTATGGCCACCTTTAAACCAGGCCAAAGCACCAAAATATCTCCATGAGTTACCATAAATCAATGGATGTCATTTCAAAGATGCTGCCCCCCCCCACACACACACATTCATTCAATTGTGGTTTTCAATATCTTCTAACAGCCTATGACTGTTGGAGGCTGCAGAGACTTGACCAGCTTCTATGCATGATTGCCTCCAGATCAGTTATTGTCTATTGATTGCTTTATTAAATATAACCAACAATATAATGTCCTGCCTTGGACCATGCTTCCTCTCTAATCAAAAGGCTCAGAAGTGGAGGGGAGATGGAAGGGGATAACAGATAGCTAGAATCTTCTCGGCCACAAAGTGTCTTTAAATTGCTGCTTTGCGGTATAGGAAGGAAGGCTGTTATGGGGATCCTGGGAGTTGCATTCAGCTGTCGGTGACTGCTAAGTGGGCGACAGATAGGACATCCATAAATTATGTCATCAGCCCCCCCACACACCTAACGGGGGGCCCTAAATGTCCTGCATTTCTAGTCCTGAACACAACAGAGGTTTTGATCACCACAAACACTGCAGCTCAGATACTTATCTTCTTCTTCTGCTGGTTAAAATTGTCAATGATCACACCAATGAACAGGTTCAAGGTGAAGAAAGATCCGAAGATGATGAAGATGACGAAATACAGGTACATGTACTTATTTATTTCGTAAATCGGCTGCTGTTCAATCTGAGCGAGGGGAAGAGAGAAATGGAATTCATCAGTTATTTTGGAATCACTTTATGTCATGGCCCAGTCTGTTTCAGACAATCAATGCCAAACAATCTGCAGTCAACCTGTTGGTCTATATGTAACTGTTTCAGCCAATGGTCTGTCACTAACCCTAACTTTAGATTAGAGGGCTTATTTAACATGCATTGGGGCCAGTCAGACTCCATGAAAACAAATAGGATATTTAGGGGAATAACCGAGATTGAAGTGCAAAGTTTCCTGGATTTGTCTGCCCCCGAGTCTTCACATAAATAAGGAATGCACTTGGGTCAGTTATAATGGGTTAAAGCTGCCCAACAAAATGCTTTAATAGGATCTAGCTTCTCTTTAAACCTCAAACTGACGGTCTCTGCACATTATTATATATGATCTGGGTTATAGGATCCATTTGTGAGTAAGCTGGAGGGAGGAAGCGGAATACATATAGGGACTTGATTGAGTTGGGAAACAATACATAAGTATAAGGGACCAAGTGTGAATGAATGCAAAGAATGTAGTGATCTTATTGGTCAAGCAGCGAGATTTCTGCACCTTGTGAATGAGGCCCTTTTGAAAGCAGTAGGGGCCATTCATAAAGACCCAGGAGGGAAGAACATGAGTACTAAGTAGTGCAAAAGCATGTGGGATCATGCAGAGATCTGTTCCGTCTGGGGTCTGGCTGTGCTCTGCTGCTTGTGATGCCTAGAAAATCCAGTAGAGCGTTGATGGGTGCAGGGCAGCCCTGTCCTTACCGCTTGCCATAGAGGGCACCATAGCATGCACTCCTCAACTTGAGGGTCTGAATAACATTCAGTACCGTTTGGGGGGCAGAAGGGGCAACACCTTTGTGTCTGCTAAGCACAGGCATAGCTGTAATCATGGAGGCACCCATTGGTCTCTGTTCTCTAAAGTGGAACTGCAGCAATTTAACATGGAGGGTACGGTGCGTGCAAAGTCCAAAAACATAGCAGTCTGCCCCGGTATTCTGCCCTTCCCATCCTGCTATTCTGACAACTTTTGCAATTGGTCATCATGTTTTATTATTTGTGGTTTTTTCGATCATTTAGCTTTTTGTTCATTATTTCTCTAGTTTGAAATAGCAGCAGCTACCTGGTTGCTAGGATCCAAATAAACCTAGCAGCCAGGCACTGGTTTTAATGAGAGACAGGAATATGACTAGGAGAGGGCCTGAATAGAATTATCAGTAATAAAGACGACAATAGCAATATCATTGTAGCCTCACAGAGAAATAGTTGTTTGCACTGCCGGGGTCAGTAACCCCCACTAGAGTGTGAGAAGAAGGCAAATAATTCAAAAACAACAAATTAAAAATGAAGACCAACTGAAAAGTTGCTAAAAATTTCCTTTTCCTGCCCAGTGATAATATTAAATAGTACAAGAGAGCGGCGGCACTAACCTCACGTGAGTCGACGGCCGCGTACATTATATCCATCCACCCTTTGAATGTCGCCTGCAAACAAAAATATTGTATTTTATAAGTTCAGAACTGAATCTGTGCATTGTTTCACACTCTTTATTGAAAGGCTTAATATAGTTACATAGTTACATAGTTACATAGGGTTGAAAAAAGACCAGTGTCCATCAAGTTCAACCCATCCAAGTAAACCCAGCACACTTAACCCACACCTACCAATCTATACACTCACATACATACACTATGGGGCTGATTTACTTACCCACGAACGGGTCGAATGGAGTCCGATTGCGTTTTTTTCGTAATGATCGGTACTTTGCGATTTTTTCGTATGTTTTGCGATTTTTTCGGATTCTTTACGAATTTTTCGGATCCAATACGATTTTTGCGTAAAAACGCGAGTTTTCCTATCCATTACGAAAGTTGCGTAAAAAGTTGCGCATTTTGCGTAGCGTTAAAACTTACGCGAAAAATGCGCAACTTTTCGCGTAAGCTTTAACGCTACGAAAAATGCGCAACTTTTTACGCAACTTTCGTAATGGATACGAAAAACTCGCGTTTTTACGCAAAAATCGTATTGGTAACGAAAAATTCGTACAGAATCCGAAAAAATCGCAAAACATCCGAAAAAGTCGCAAAATGTTCGTTTTCAAGTCGGAACTTTTCCAATTCGGGTCGGATTCGTGGGTTAGTAAATCAGCCCCTATATATACAACCACTAATACTAACTGTAGATATTAGTATCACAATAGCCTTGGATATTCTGATTGATCAAGAACTCATCCAGAACACTTCTCCTCCCTATGTGTAATTGTGTATATTGTAATACTGTACAGCGCTGCGTATCTTGTAGCCCTTTATAAATAAAGTTATACATACATACATCTGTCTGTAGTACTGTCATGACCTAAAGGGGTGTTTGACACCTAAGGGGAAGCTGAAGCCATTGTAAACCCCCATCATGCTCTGCAAAACTGGTGCAAAATGTCATCTTCTGATTTTATAGACTTTGCATATATATGTTAAGTGTGAAGCTTTTTTTATGCACTTCTATTGGGTAGTAGCATGTTGCAAACCTACCCCAGCCTACTAACCCCATTGCAATTAGTTACATACCACCAGTAACTGCTGATTGGTTGCAATGGGTTAGTGCTAAGGGCCAAATTGATTTTACAGTGTTTGGTTGGTTTAAAACAGAGGAAAACACCTTACAGGATAAAGACCCTACTTTATATATATATATATATATATATGTATATATATATATACTATACACATTACCCCAGCAATCCATTATAAAGCTTTTTGTATATATTTATATATATATACATATAACCCGCTCCACTAATGAGTCCCATCCGCCCGCGTCACATGGAATCCGCCATTAACATCAAATCCCTAATTAACGTATAAGATTTCATGTGCGGCGGTGGTCAGGTCCCTGGCATTGGGAGCTGTGATTTTTACGGCGCTTGGTGTTCTGCTCTCAAGGAGAAACAGCTGCGCCTCGCTCCGCAAGGGGAACACAAACAGAACAATAAAGGAGTCAGATATTGAAAAGCAGTTGACACGACGCCCGAGGAATATGGCCGCGTCTGCAGATGACATATTGCAGCAATTAGCGCACTTTCTGGGTTTGACTCAATGGTACGACTGTGTGATGGGAAGCAGCATCCACACTGCACCCACAGTGAATGGAGTATCTCACTGCCGACTTCTCTGTACCCAACTAAACAGGCAATTTTGTACAAACCTTATGGGTCCCACCCAGGTCCACGTGGGCCTTAACCCCAAACAATGTCGGTCTCTATAAAAATATATTGCATAAACAGCTCATATGTAACGCCATTATAAACCATTTTCATAAAAATATACTTTTTTAGTAGTATGTGCCATTGGGTAATCCTAAATAGGAAACTGCCATTTTAAGTACTAAGGGCCGCCCCCTGGGATCATAGGATTCACAGTGCACACAAACAAGCCAAGGCACACATACATGCTAGGCCCCATCAGCCAATGAATGGACAGAGTTCTGCCTACTCCCACACTACTTCCTGTTACAGTTAGAGCTGCATCACTTCCTGTCAGCTGATCTCTGAGGGAGCACACAGCCCATCACTAAATGGCGGCTCAAGGGAAAGGATGTAAAAGGGCAATATTTGCTGATATATATATTCCAGTTTGCCGAGATTCTTTAATAGGCCACTTAATACAATATAAACTGTCTCTTGGTGACGTATTCATTCTGGGGGTATAGTTTTCCTTTAAATTGCTCAGTCAGCCCCATACTTTATGCCTGCCCTATGGCACTACATGCAGAGCACATCCCCAGAAAATGACCCTAATTCCCTTTTCTCTTGATTTAATCACTGTCTCATACTGTATTGTCCCATGGTGCATCACTGTCATGGGTTAAACATCATAACAGCTTGCTGTACCCGTACCTCTAATCCTGTAGGCAATTATGAAGAAGATATGGTGCTGGTTTCAGTTTGGCCCAAAAATGATCATAATCTGTAAAAATAGCCCCTTTATTGAAACTCCCAATATAACTGCTACGGTCCCTGTCTATGTTTTAATCGATGGGTGGGCGTGTCCTAATTATTCCTTCCAGAAGAACAGTAGGAGGGGCATAGCCAATCACAGCCCTGCAGTCACACAGACAGGCCTCAGTTCCCTATCAGGTCAGCCTAGCTGCTGATTGGTTCCTATCCTACAGTGCAGTGTTCTGAGTGCCGCCGGCCCCCCTGCACAGCCTGGGAAAGGAGGCAGTGGGAAGTGGAATAGATGGTTTGGTTTTTGGAGAAACTTTCAAAAAATCAACCCAAAACACTACTTTTTAAAGCACATTCCTTCTATATTCTATATTTATTCACTGAGTACAATTCATTGGCCCAATATTGTTTTGCCCCCAGATTATAACTAATGGGACAAGCCCTTATTGAAGCTGAATTGACCAATAGAGATGTAGCGAACTGTTCATCGGCTAACTAATTCGCACGAATATCGGGTGTTCGCAAGTTCGCAAACTTTTCTCGTATGTTCGCAATTTGGGTTCACCGCATTTTTTTTCCGCTGCAGTTTTTCTCGGCCTAAAAATGCCGCACAAGCCACGCGTTTTTCAGCCTAGTACCGGTGTAAGCAAATCCCGTTTCCATGGTGCTAATAGTGCGAAATAGCAAAAAACGCTGTGTATTTCCGCTAGGTCTGCCAGCTGCCTTTGCGGTTTTCAGAGAAATTTTTGCCCTTGATCCCCCTCCTGCATGCCGCTGTCCAGGTCGTGGTACCCTTTAAACAACTTTAAAATCAGTTTTCTGGCCAGAAATGGCTTTTCTAGGTTTTAAAGTTCGCCTTCCCATTGAAGTCTATGGGGTTCGCAAAGTTTGCGAATATTCGCGCTTTTTGGCGTGCGCTTGCGAACTTTTTTTTTGAGGTTCGCTACATCCCTATTGACCAATCAAATAACTACATTTCTAGCGCTGCCCTGAGGCAGTCTCTGTTATCCCCCTAGACACCCTATTTGTTCCCAAGACGTCTCTCAGCTCCTATGGCTTTCTCTGTTAATGATAGAAATCTACTGCCCACCCAAAGCACCAGAACCGAACCCGGCACGGAGCGGTCACACCGAGGGAACGTTCTATGCCAAAAGCCCTTGTTTGTTCACCCAGATCTCTCAAATCCCGCAATATTTTATTTTCCGCCCTCCAGTAGAACTATATTTCTAATCACCAATGATTCTTTTCCCCCAGAAAGCTCCTTTTATGATTGAGTGCTGCATAAATAGAAGTGTGCCTGGAATGCTTAATGCAATTCCACCTACGGTTCCTAACTGAATTGAAAGGAAATTAAACTTTGTGACTGGTTTAATCATTTTCAAGTTATAAGAGAGGAAGAAATTAGAGACGGAACAAAGAAACAGCGTTTCTGTTTTATAGTTTTTTTTCTCCGCTCTCTGCTTAGAGTGTGTGATAATAGAGCGAGTGCCTTTATGTGATATTAATTAATACGAAGGAGCAGGTCGTGCATTGAACAACGCTGAACAAAACGCTGCGCAATCAGGCCATGGAATAGGAACTCACTCCTAGCTGCTAACAAATGGAACATGCTTAAAGGACAAATAAAGCTAATACTAAATATAGACTTGGTAAATGTGCTAGGTGTTTGCTGCACATACACAATACCCACAAAGTATGGCAGAAGGGGGGTAATGCTGAAAATCACATGAAACTTCACTGGACACTACTCCTCCTCTCTCCTTATTATCCTCTCTAATACAAGTGAGACTGGTCACATTATCCCTTATAATACATGAGTGATACTCAGAGTTCCCTGTATAACTCAGCCTGCAGCCTTGTGCCTTTATATGGGCACAGAACCCCTCAGTGACTGCTAATATCCTTATCATTTACAGTAGGGGGTACATTATCCCTTATAATACATGAGTGATACTCAGAGTTCCCTGTATAACTCAGCCTGCAGCCTTGTGCCTTTATATGGGCACAGAACCCCTCAGTGACTGCTAATATCCTTATCATTTACAGTAGGGGGTACATTATCCCTTATAATACATGAGTGATACTCAGAGTTCCCTGTATAACTCAGCCTGCAGCCTTGTGCCTTTATATGGGCACAGAACCCCTCAGTGACTGCTAATATCCTTATCATTTACAGTAGGGGGTACATTATCCCTTATAATACATGAGTGATACTCAGAGTTCCCTGTATAACTCAGCCTGCAGCCTTGTGCCTTTATATGGGCACAGAACCCCTCAGTGACTGCTAATATCCTTATCATTTACAGTAGGGGGTACATTATCCCTTATAATACATGAGTGATACTCAGAGTTCCCTGTATAACTCAGCCTGCAGCCTTGTGCCTTTATATGGTCACAGAACCCCTCAGTGACTGCTAATATCCTTATCATTTACAGTAGGGGGTACATTATCCCTTATAATACATGAGTGATACTCAGAGTTCCCTGTATAACTCAGCCTGCAGTCTTGTGCCTTTATATGGGCACAGAACCCCTCAGTGACTGCTAATATCCTTATCATTTACAGTAGGGGGTACATTATCCCTTATAATACATGAGTGATACTCAGAGTTCCCTGTATAACTCAGCCTGCAGCCTTGTGCCTTTATATGGGCACAGAACCCCTCAGTGACTGCTAATATCCTTATCATTTACAGTAGGGGGTACATTATCCCTTATAATACATGAGTGATACTCAGAGTTCCCTGTATAACTCAGCCTGCAGCCTTGTGCCTTTATATGGGCACAGAACCCCTCAGTAAGTCTAGTATTTATGGAGTGAATGAACACTCCTAATCCAGCGCTTCTTGATGAAAGGATCTGTATATGTGAACCTTCAATGTGGTAGAAATCAATATAGATGAAATGCTGCTTCCTCCTGATGTCAGCTCCCCTTTAGATGAGCCTCAAAGAATATGTGCAATGGTGTTGATAGAAGCGCATGAAATAAACATAGAAATAAAAATATAGTGCAAATAAATGTGGTAAAAAGAACGATAAGTTCAACGTGGGTACTTAGTAAAACACCGATACTGGAAAAGGTGACCCCAACTCTGTATATATTATAATACTGATTCTGTATCTGTTCACCAGAACGACTTATAAAGTTGCATATAGAACCATCCCAACCGGGCGTTGATTGAAGTCAAGTGATCACAATGTATATAGAGTGGAGAATGAAGCAAAATATAGTGTAAAATCGTTTTAATATAATAAAATCCTGCACAATACCGGCTACTTACAATGTAGTAGTAGATATAAAAACACAAAACAGTAGAGGAGTCAATGGTAGCCCAACGCGTTTCACGTGCTCTCTGCACGCTTCCTCAGGAGCAAAAAACCAACATAGGCCCTAAAAAACGTATATATCGAGATTAATATTAATTTCTCTATATATACGGTTTTTAGGGCCTATGTTGGTATACTTCATTTTTTGCTCCTGAGGAAGCGTGCAGAGAGCACGTGAAATGCGTTGGGCTACCATTGACTCCTCTACTGTTTTGTGTTTTTATATCTACTACTACATTGTAAGTAGCCGGTATTGTGCAGGATTTTATTATATTAAAACGATTTTACACTATATTTTGCTTCATTCTCCACTCTATATACATTGTGATCACTTGACTTCAATCAACGCCCGGTTGGGATGGTTCTATATGCAACTTTATAAGTCGTTCTGGTGAGCAGATACAGAATCAGTATTATAATATATACAGAGTTGGGGTCACCTTTTCCAGCATCGGTGTTTTACTAAGTACCCACGTTGAACTTATCGTTCTTTTTACCACATTTATTTGCACTATATTTTTATTTCTATGTTTATTTCATGCGCTTCTATCAACACCATTGCACAGAACCCCTCAGTGACTGCTAATATCCTTATAAACTACTTTACCCCATACTTTAGTTTGCACTACAGCAAACTAAAAAGGGATGAAAACAGTGAAACACTAATTCAAAAACAAACATCGGTTTCACATTATGAATTAATCTAACAATTCTATTGACATGACAGTTTCATAACACAATACATTCTTGTTCATTGCAGCGTTTGAATCAGCTTTTGTATTTAGGTTTAGAGAATCTGCGCCGGGAATGGAAAATACGCTATGTGTAATTAATTAGGGGGTAATTATGGTCTCATACAGTTTATTTGAATAGAAGATAAATCCTACTTGTAAACATGACCCACTTTTATAAACATAAACACAAAGTAAAAAATGAAACAAAAAAAGCCCATTTGGCCAAGAGAACCGTAACTATTTACCAAGCAAAATGTATATGTGATGTGTGTCATGAACTAAATGTCAGGGGATTGTGGTTTAATATTGACCCTGAGTGTTGTCCATATTCACCCCTAGCCCACCACGATAGATATGGGTTCCTTGAGGATCCTAGTATTACATTTATATTATCTGGACTTAATGTTGGGTGCCTGCAAAGAATGCACAATGGTCTAGCCACAGGAGACCACAATCCCACAGCCTAAACTCTCTACCAAAGTTACAAACATAGAGACTCCATAAATACTCACCACCTGTAGAAGTGCCAGATATCCAGCCCCCACGTTATCAAAGTTGACCTTTGTTTTTGTCCAGTAGGCTTCTGTATTAATGAAATCATTGCACATTGATTTGTTGTCAACCGTGAGATAGGACAGCTCCTCTTTGGTTGTGGCATTGACGCATTTCCCAAACTTTCCAGCAAATAAATTGACCCCCATGATGCTAAAAATTAGCCAGAAAATGAGACACACCAGCAGCACATTCATGATGGATGGGATGGCCCCAATCAAGGCATTTACTACCACCTGGAGTCAGAGAAGAACACAGTTAATATAAGGGAACAACATGGCCGCACAAGTGTTACAGCAACAATTCAAGAATAAAGGGCACGTTAGCTTGGCAGAAGATAATGATAAATGAATACAGTTCCATAAGATGGAATCTTTCTAAATATCCCAATAAAGTGATGATGACAAGGTGACTACAATTGTCAGGTTCAATATTGTGTGTATATAGGAATAAAGCCAAGCTAAGATGCTGTATGGTACATATATCATTATAAGTTATATAACTGGAGACTTGCAGGCAGCGAGCTGTGTTTAGATGTTGTGCATTAAAGTCTTGTGGGAGGACCACTATTGCCCTTTGGCACATTTGTATCTGTGAATTAAAAAAATGTAGAAACAAATTTTCCTAATGTGGCGTTATCTTCGACCTGTGGTTCCCAAACTGTGGGGCTGGCCACCCTTGAAGGACATAAAATGGCTGGGGGGCTTAGTATTAAGATCAGTTAGGATGAGATTTAGGGACAATGCCTATTTGTTCGTCTCAATACTCCTGGAAGCTTAGCATGAAGGTCAAATCAGTGGGATTTGGGGACAATGCATATTAGGTCTTCTCCATACTTTTAGAAGCTGTGCATGAAGGTAATTTAGGATGAGATTTAGGGACAATGCCTATTTGTTCTTCTCAATACTTCTGGAAACTTAGCATGAAGGTTAAATCAGTGGGATCTGGGGACAATGCATATTTGGGCTACTCCATACTTCTAGAAGCTGAGCATGAAGGTCAATTAGGATGAGATTTCACGACAATGCCTATTTGGACTTCTTGATACTTTTGTAAGTTTATTATTAAGGTCAGTTAGGATGAGATTTAGGGACAATGCCTATTTTTTCTTCTCAATACTCATGGAAGCTTAGCATGAAGGTCAAATCAGTGGGATTTGGGAACTATAATACATATTTGGTCTTCTCCATACTTCTAGAAGCTGAGCATGAAGGTAATTTAGGATGAGATTTGGGAACAATGCCTATTTGTTCTTCTAAGTACTCAGGGAAGCTTAGCATGAAGGTCAAATCAGTGGGATCTGGGGACAATGTATATTTGGTCTTCTTCATACTTCAAGAAGCTGAGCATGAAGGTCAGTTAGGATGAGATTTCAGGACAATGCCTATTTGAACTTCTTGATACTTTTGTAAGTTTAGTATTAAGGTCAATTAGGATGAGATTTCGGGACAATGCCTATTTGTACGTCTCAGTACTTGGGGAAGCTTAGCATGAAGGTCAAATCAGTGGGATTTGGGAACAATGCAGTATGGCTACTCCATACTTTTAGAAGCTCAGCATTGAGGTCAGTTAGGATGAGATTTCAGAACAATGTCTATCTATTGCTCTCAATACTCGTGGAAACTTAGCATGAAGGTCAGATCAGTGGGATTTGGGGACAATGCATATTTGGGCTACTCCTTGCTTCTAGAAGCTCAGCATTGAGGTCAGTTAGGATGAGATTTGGGAACAACGCCTATTTGGACTTTACAATACTCTTGTAAACTTAGCAGGAAGGTCAAATAGAATGGGATATGGGGACAAAGCCTAGTTGTTCTTCTCAATACTTGAATACTAGAAGCTATGCATGAAGGAAGGTAGCTGGGGATAATTCTATTTGAATTTCTCTATACTTCTGAAATCTTGAGATTTGGGGACAATACCTATTTGGTCTTCTTGATACTCCTAGAAGCTTTGCATGAAGATTAGTTAGGAAGGTAGTTGGGGATAATTATATTTGAATTTCTCTATACTTCTAAAATCTTGAGCTTTGGGAACAATACCTATTTGGTCTTCTTGATACTCTTGGAAGCTTATCATGAACGTCATTTTGGATAATACTTGGGGACAATGCCTATTTTTTAAATTTTCTTCTCTTGGTTTAGCATGAAGGTTAAAAAGGGAGGGAAATGGGGACAATTCTTATTTGAGCTTCTTGATAGCAGCTTTCCTAGAAGCTTTCCATGAAGTTCAATAAGGGTGAGATTTAAGGACAGTGCCTATTTGGCCTTCTTGATGCCCCAGAAATGTGACATGGGGACAATGCCTATTGGATCTCTAATACTCCTGGAAGTTTAGGTCAAAAATTTGTCCTTCAAGGGGGTCACGAACAAGGTCCACCAACCACTACTTTAGACAGAGAAGAAACTGAGCTGACTACATTTTTTTAATTACGTTAATTAATTAAACCAAAACATCTTATAAATGAAATAGCCGGCTATCTGCAGATTTCCCGTTACCAACAGTTTAAAGGACCAGAACACCAACAAATGAAAAGCAATGTAGAAGCAACAGATAGAAGATGTCTGCATGGAACAGAACGAATAGTAAATACACTGGAATAAATAAATATCTTTATAAATAGCTGCATCTGTAAAGGGAAATTAATAATTGTTCTTTTTGCTGTTACTGGTCCTTTAAATATTCAGCCATCCATAATGGAAAACATAATGAGCATAATCTCAGTGGTACAGTCCGTAGAGGTTGCAGCGGTCAAGGCATTTATCAGATGTGAAAGTCTGAGTCTGACCTAAAATAGTTGCAATTATTTTTTTATCTTTGTGGCTGTAAATTTAGGTTCATTTTCTCTGTATTTTTATGGCCAGATACTTTACAATCGGCAATCACAGTCTGAAACGGCGTTAATTGGGCCGCGACAAATGCATCCCCTACAGAGACTTTTATAGAGACAGAGGGTTAAATATATTCATTTTATGGGTATTTTTATGCACTCTCAATCAGGCCAACGCAGAACAGATATCAAGTTAAACCACTCAGTATTATGTATTAGGTGCCGCTAGCCTTCCCTCTGCTTCATTTCTCCAATGGATCCACCAGATGGCCAGTGGGTAGAGGTCTTACCCGCTAGCAGCCCCCAGAAGCAACTAACAGTGTTTCTTATGTAGGTCTATGAAGATTCTCATTCATCCAGGTCATGATATACAGTATCTAGTAGAATTAAGTCTAAAAAAACTGGACTTTTCTGAGTTTTTCTTGAACACCTTTCACCACTCATCCAAGTGGCTTCTTCAGTTCAAATGACTGGTAGGGAATTCTCCAGAATTTAAACCCTTGAGGGTAGGCATTTGAACTCAAGAAGCAACTTGTGGTGAAACGTTTTCAAGAAAAAACAGTTGTTTTAGACTTGATTCTACTAGATACTGTTTCTTATGTACATAACAGGCAACAAGTGATTGCCATTGGTGCTGGTCAACTTTTCCATGTATCCGGCCAAACGTGCAACCAATTATATGCCCCAGGCCAGGATTACCAAGGTCTGTTTTAGCCTACAGCTCTGAAACCATTCCACCGTCCCTTACCCTCACCCAATGGGCTGAAGCAGACCAGGCACCCAGGAGATTGTGCACCAACAGATGTTATTGATGGAGCTACACTGGACTCCAATGTGACTCCCCTGTTTGCAATTCAAATCAAAACTACAGTACAGTATTTGGGCCTGCTGCCCCTACCAGCTTCCCATGCTAGACCTGGTCATTCCCCAACTCTAGTCCTGGCCATTACATCAAGGGGGAAGTATTGTAAAAATGAACATTTAATAGGAGCTTTATCTCATCGGATAAGGAGTGTTCTAAATAAAGACATTTTGTCCCTTTTATGAAAGTGTGAGCTACCAGGGTAATTGTAGACCTGAAAATTTAATATAAGCTTTGTTTCATGGAAATGAAGAACTTTCTAAATTTCATTCATTAAAATTTTGTCCTGTTACTAAAATAAAGTTAAGGTGGCCATACACCATCAGATATCCCCCATCTACAGGTGGGCGAATCCAGGCTAATTCCGTCGTTTGGCCCTGGCACCAAACAACCGAATTAGAATGACAGGTATAGGCGAAGTTGGATCGGGGACTGCATCAACGAGCCGATTTCAGGCCAGATATCGGTCGGGCAGGCCCGTCATTTGTGCCCCTACATGGGCCGATTAGCTGCCGAATTGGTCTAAGGGACTGATATTGGCAGCTAGAATCAGCCCGTGTATGGCCACCTTTACTCTTCACTGTTCCCTCTCACCAACCTGTCTTTCTACATGCAGCTTTGCGTTGGAGTCGGTCATTTTGAAAGACAATTGCAAGGCAAAGTGAGCACACACCAATGTATTCAACCTAACTGTCTATAAAAATCACTGGAAAAAAATCATCAGGAGTTAAGGTCAGTTTTAAGGTTAAAACTGGTATGTGCTTCCTTTGTTGAGACAAGGTATTGCAACTGTCTTTCAAAATAACTGGCTCCGACACAAAGTTGCATGTAGCGAGACAGACTGCTGAGAAGTGTAACTTAATTTCAAAAACCTGACAAAATTGTGGATTAAATTTAAAAAGTTCCTTATTTTCATGAAATAAAGCTTATATTAAATGTTCAGGTCTATAATTCCTCTGTTGTTCAGTTATATGGCAGCTCTGACATAGATTTGAAACTGTTCAAGTCAGGGTAGGATTGGGCCGGCAGAGCACCGGGAAAACCCCCCTGCCGACCCAGTCCGCTCCCTCCACCTATTGCAGGCACCAATACATCTCCTTCCCTGTCGTGGATGCATGGAGGAAATGTGGTACATGGTGGGTGGGGGGTTTGATGCCATGACTGGAGTAGGGGCCCCCAGGCAGCAGCCCATTGGGCCCTGGATACCCCACTCCCAGTGTACAAAATAAGCTTTAATGTCTTTGTTCAGTGGGACTAATGCATAAACATGTGCGAGGTGTATAATATCCCCCAATTCCGATGTCCGAATATACCCAGTGTGTCTTGTTATAGCAGCTGAAAATGCAACACATACACAGTTACACACAGAGTGTTAGTATTCACAATGAGCATGCGTGGTCACTGCCGACAGAAACACAATCATGCAGAAGGCAACTCAAAAATGGCTAAATATTGAACTGCTTGCTAATGTAATCAAGCTTTATCCCCCCCCCTCGCACCCTTATTTCTACCCTGATCTATTCTGAAACATGGAAGCCACCTGTGCCACAAGGGTGGGGGGCAAGTACTATGGCTAGGCTGTATTTTTATCATTATGACATTTCTCTTTTGGATATTAAGGAAATTACTGATACACGCTCTGTCAACCTAACCATATTCCACTGATACAACCACTCCTGCTGTCAGTCTGGGACATGCTACATGAGTCTGGCAGTTAGCCGTCATTCAGTCCATGCCTGGTTCAGGAAACTAGCAATCCCAGGGCCTGTTCTTCCTTTCTCGCTATTAAATGTGATACTTTCAAAAATTCATGCCAAGTGTGGCCCCCAGGGGGTAGTGGCTCTCTGGCTGACAGCAAGCAAATGAAGTTCATGAGAAGCAGCTTCATCTCTGCATTTACTGCCCAAAAGTTTCTATTACTTCCAATGGAATTCAGCTTGAACTCCTCTTCTGTACTATTATTATTATTATTATTAACATTTATTTATAAAGTGCCAACATATTTCCAGTATGCAGTCTCAAACTGCTTGGAACTACAGCTCCCAGCATCCCCTGACAACCTTTGGCTTCTGGGAGTTGCAGAACAATAATAGCATTAGAGAGCAGGTTGGGTTATGAATAAAGCTAATGGGCACCTCAGTACCAGTGTAACAGCCGGGGGGCTGACTGCAGGCAGCAGATTATTTACAGAATATAGAATGGAGGCTCTATGGAGAAGGACCATCTTTACCCCCTGTAACAGTCACTATTAGTATATGTGATATAGGCTCCCTTCTATTGTACAGCGCTGTGGCATATGCTGGCACTCTATAAATACTCGTTAATAGTAATAATAATAATAATAATAATAAAGCTATTCCTTTAGCCCTACAGGTTTGGCAGCCGCTGACACTGCCCCTGCCCAGAGTAATCTCATTAGCGCTGAGTAGGAAGGGTATGATGCAGGCTGCAATGACCTCATGAAGGTCACGTTTGTTCCTGTAATTTGCATTGATTAACTATTGTCAGGGCAATCAGTGCAGCGGGGCACCGGGAGTTCAGCATCAGAACAGTCACCTACTGTGCCTTCAGCTATTGTGCCCCCTGTGTCTCACATTCTGGGTTCCATTGTGCCCATGGGGCTATAACACTGTATAGGGGGCACATTTATTATAACGGGAAATTGTGCTTAGTACAGGGGAATCCCTATGTGCCATAGTTTTATGGTATCTCTCTGTATAGGCTATGAGCAAACTTAGGGAGCTGTTCCTGCTGAATTGTGCTTAGTACAGGGGAATCCCTATGTGCCATAGTTTTATGGTATCTCTCTGTACAGGCTATGAGCAAACTTAGGGGGCTGTTCCTGCTGAATTGTGCTTAGTACAGGGGAATCCCTATGTGCCATAGTTTTATGGTATCTCTCTGTACAGGCTATGAGCAAACTTAGGGGGCTGTTCCTGCTGAATTGTGCTTAGTACAGGGGAATCCCTATGTGCCATAGCTTTATGGGATCTCTCTGTAGAGGCTATGAGCAAACTTAGGGGGCTGTTCCTGCTGAATTGTGCTTAGTACAGGGGAATCCCTATGTGCCATAGCTTTATGGGATCTCTCTGTAGAGGCTATGAGCAAACTTAGGGGGCTGTTCCTGCTGAATTGTGCTTAGTACAGGGGAATCCCTATGCTGTCATACTGTTTAGGGGAAGTTTAGTTCCCCTTTAAAGGAAAGAAAACAATAGGAAAATACATTTCCATAACACAAACCCACAGGAGAAAGACATGAAGGAACTGTCATGTGTCCTTTTCTTCTCTACCCAAAGAACTGAGAGGGAATTACTGTAGCCTGTATTCCACCTGAAATTGCTGGAAAATGACTAAAATTATCCTTAGAAAGCCGTTCCCCTGCAGCCTCCCCCCCCCCCACTGTGAGCCACTAATGCACAGCAGAGCCTCCCTGTATTGGCGCGAGGCACAGATTATCCGTACGTAGGCGCCTCGACTGATTGCTCGTGGCCCATCTGCATAATGAGAAGGAGTTCTGCCGCGAACACATCTCCTGCTGATTCCGGGCATCTCCAAATGAAGGAAGAAATCCCTATTCTGATGATTTCCCTCTGATTTAAAGGAAAACTAAACTCCCTGAAACAAAATAATGTCAAATTGCTCAGAACACTCTTCTGAGGGCTTTTGTCGTTCACCAGCTGTATGGCTGTACAGGTATGGGACCCCTTATCCGGAAACCCATTATCCAGAAAGTTCTGAATTATGGAAAGCCCATCTCCCATAGACTCAATTAATCAAATAATTCAAATTTTTAAAAATGATTTCCTTTTTTTCTGTAATAATAAAACAGTACCTGTACTTGATCCCAACTAAGATATAATTACCCCTTATTGGGGGCAGAACAGCCCTATTGGGTTTATTTAATGGTTAAATGATTCCCTTTTCTCTGTAATAATAAAACAGTACCTGTACTTGATCCCAACTAAGATATAATTACCCCTTATTGGGGGCAGAACAGCCCTATTGGGTTTATTTAATGGTCAAATGATTCCCTTTTCTCTGTAATAATAAAACAGTACCTGTACTTGATCCCAACTAAGATATAATTACCCCTTATTGGGGGCAGAACAGCCCTATTGGGTTTATTTAATGGTTAAATGATTCCCTTTTCTCTGTAATAATAAAACAGTACCTGTACTTGATCCCAACTAAGATATAATTACCCCTTATTGGGGGCAGAACAGCCCTATTGGGTTTATTTAATGGTTAAATGATTCCCTTTTCTCTGTAATAATAAAACAGTACCTGTACTTGATCCCAACTAAGATATAATTACCCCTTATTGGGGGCAGAACAGTCCTATTGGGTTTATTTAATGGTTAAATGATTCCCTTTTCTCTGTAATAATAAAACAGTACCTGTACTTGATCCCAACTAAGATATAATTACCCCTTATTGGGGCAGAACAGCCCTATTGGGTTTATTTCATGGTTAAATGATTCCCTTTTCTCTGTAATAATAAAACAGTACCTGTACTTGATCCCAACTAAGATATAATTACCCCTTATTGGGGCAGAACAGCCCTATTGGGTTTATTTAATGGTTAAATGATTCCCTTTTCTCTGTAATAATAAAACCCTATTGGGTTTATTTACTGTTTAAATAATTTTATTAGCAAACTTAAGGTAGAAGATCCAAATTACAGAAAGACCCTTATCCGGAAAACCCCAGGTCCCAAGCATTCTGGATAATGGGTCCCATACCTGTATTCATGCCCAGTGACAAGCTAGGCACCGGACCTAAATGCACCCCTCAGGTCAGGAAGTGACACGCACACTTCTGTGCGTGATGTCACTTCCAACGGAAGTGATATCTCTCCCCTGGGTACAGTCACCCCATCTACGCCATCGGATTTCAATAGATTTGATTTGGAGACAGCTGGGGAGGTTTTTTATTTATTTATTTTTTAATTTTATTATATAGACACCTGCGAGATGCCCCGCCCCCAAAGCTGTGGCCCTAGGCACAGGCCCTTGGGTGTCTATACAGGTATAGGACCCGTTATCCAGAATGCTCGGGACCAAGGGTATTCCGGATAAGGGGTCTTTCCGTAATTTGGATCTCCATACCTTAAGTCTACTAAAAAATCAATAAAACATTAATTAAACCTGGTAGGATTGTTTTACATCCAATAAGGATTATTTATATCTTAGTTGGGATCAAGTACAGGTACTGTTTTATTATTACAGAGAAAAGGGAATCATTTAACCATGAAATAAACCCAATAGGGCTGTTCTGCCCCCAATAAGGGGTAATTATATCTTAGTTGGGATCAAGTACAGGTACTGTTTTATTATTACAGAGAAAAGGGAATCATTTAACCATTAAATAAACCCAATAGGGCTGTTCTGCCCCCAATAAGGGGTAATTATATCTTAGTTGGGATCAAGTACAGGTACTGTTTTATTATTACAGAGAAAAGGGAATCATTTAACCATTAAATAAACCCAATAGGACTGTTCTGCCCCCAATAAGGGGTAATTATATCTTAGTTGGGATCAAGTACAGGTACTGTTTTATTATTACAGAGAAAAGGGAATCATTTAACCATGAAATAAACCCAATAGGGCTGTTCTGCCCCCAATAAGGAGTAATTATATCTTAGTTGGGATCAAGTACAGGTACTGTTTTATTATTACAGAGAAAAAGGATATCAGTTTTAAAATTCCGAATTATTTGATTAAAATAGAGTCTATGGGAGACAGGCTTTCCGTAATTCGGAGCTTTTTGGATAATGGGTTTCCGGATAAGGGATCCCATACCCGTATATAAATACATTGCTTTCTGTTCTCCGGTTCTGACTCTTGAAACAATGTAGGAGCCATCTATATATATATAATTTAGGATTTCCCGATGAGCTAGTTAGCTATGTAAAACCACCGGTCTGTATTCAGAAGTGATGGGGGGGGGGGAGAAAATCTCACCCCGGCTGTGTGTGCGTATTTATTTAAATGAAAGCCAAGAGGGAAAAAAATGTTTCAAAATGAAAGGAAATGAGAGAAAATAAACTTCCCTCTAACAATACCTAATTACAAATATTGCTAATTGTTGTTTACTGCGCTGGAAGAGTCGGGCGCGGATCCAAGTGCATTAATAGGCTGTTAGCGTGTACTTAACCGAGTGCTTATTAGTCAGCACGATCAGCAGCGAGCTGGGGGTTTTATTCAGCCTCCTTTTCTCTCTTACAGACACCAAGGAAGTGGCGAAACCATCAGAAAATCAGCGCTTTGAAAGCATTTATATGTGATATGATTTTATCTCTGGTGCCCGATTAATGGATCATCCCCCTCTTGTAATTTGTGATACCCATGGGTTTATTACTAAGGCCACACAAGCTAGGGACGGTTTTACCTACCACTAGATAGTATTTGCTTTATAATCATTACTGGTACAGGTATGGGATCCGTTATCCAGAAACCCGATATCCAGAAATCTCCGAATTACGGAAAGCCTGTCTCCCATAGACCCCGTTTTAATAAAATAATTCAGATTTTTAAAATTAATTTCCTTTTTCTCTGTAAAACAGTGATTTGTATTTGAGCCCAACTAATATATAATTACCCCTTATTGGGGGCAGAACAGCCCTATTGGGTTTATTTAATGGTTAAATGATTCCCTTTTCTCTGTAATAATAAAACAGTACCTGTACTTGATCCCAACTAAGATATAATTACCCCTTATTGGGGCAGAACAGTCCTATTGGGTTTATTTAATGGTTAAATGATTCCCTTTTCTCTGTAATAATAAAACAGTACCTGTACTTGATCCCAACTAAGATATAATTACCCCTTATTGGGGGCAGAACAGTCCTATTGGGTTTATTTAATGGTTAAATGATTCCCTTTTCTCTGTAATAATAAAACAGTACCTGTACTTGATCCCAACTAAGATATAATTACCCCTTATTGGGGCAGAACAGCCCTATTGGGTTTATTTCATGGTTAAATGATTCCCTTTTCTCTGTAATAATAAAACAGTACCTGTACTTGATCCCAACTAAGATATAATTACCCCTTATTGGGGGCAGAACAGTCCTATTGGGTTTATTTAATGGTTAAATGATTCCCTTTTCTCTGTAATAATAAAACAGTACCTGTACTTGATCCCAACTAAGATATAATTACCCCTTATTGGGGGCAGAACAGCCCTATTGGGTTTATTTAATGGTTAAATGATTCCCTTTTCTCTGTAATAATAAAACAGTACCTGTACTTGATCCCAACTAAGATATAATTAATCCTTACTAGATGCAAAATAATCCTATTGGGTTTAATTAATGTTTCATTGATTTCTTAGTAGACTCAAGGTATGAAGATCCAAATTACGGAAAGACCCCTTATCCGGAATGCCCTTGGTCCCGAGCATTCTGGATAATAGGTCCTATACCTGTATAGGTAATAATTAATGAAAGAGATAAGCTAATAACACATGGGGGTGGGTATTGCACAATAGCTCCAAAATTGTCCAGTTCCAGGTTTTGCTTTATCGTGAACCTTAGGGGGGGGCATTATTTTTGACAGCCTGTAGCTTGTGCCATTATAGTTTCATAGTTGTTAAGATTTCCCCAAGTTCGTCCTACCTAACTTGGTTGTCCAGTTGACAAACACCATTGCAAGTTGGGGTACAACCATAGTTTGGGAGTACCCATAGCCACTACGGGGGGGGGGGGGGGAAGGCTCAGCTTGAAGGCCAATTAGGGTAAAATTTGTGAACACTTCCCATTTGTTTTACTAGATACATCTGAAAGCTGGCTTGACAGGGTTCTGTTAAGGTCCAGGCCTGCCCTAGGCACCAAACCTACACCTGCCCTATCCTTGTTGATGAGCAGAACCGTCTGAGCAAATGCTGATCATGGATTTTATCCATTAGTGTCCAGCATGGGGGATGAGGGGATTTAATGATGGATTTATGGAGAATACATGTTTGCTGTGCTAGATTTTCTTGGCCAAATGGTTGACACACCAATGTTCTCTTATATCTGTATGCTTGTTATGAACTACAGAGAACTCGACTAAGGTTGGACCAGCAAGGAGAGCTTTGATCAAAAATGTCCGACAACCCTAGAGAAAGAGGTACAAGCGTACAGAACCCATGAAGAAAAATATTTTGTGATGCTCACAATATTACAGTGGGTTTCTGATGGTGACCCTGGTCTAGACTCTAGCCACGACTGGGGAACTAAAGCTCAAATAAAGGTTAAATCATCTGCCCTTATGTCCCAAGGCTGCTGTGTTGCTTCCTATATCCAGTAGTACTAGGACACCGTAGCACTCCAACATAATCCCTTTTATTCCTTCCCTGGTATCTACACAACGATCCACAGCGAGTGTAAAGCCTCAAAAGTCACATACATAAAGGAGAAGTTCTTCTGGATTCAAAGGACAGTTCAGATCATTCTGGACACATGCACTGTAAGAAGGCAAAGCACACACGGTGAAAGAGTTCTAGCATGCCAATGAGATTGTCATGTTCTAGAGCAATAGCACAAACCAATGGGTTGAGGTAGGAGAAGCATGCAGAGGTTAAATGAAAAAACATCCATGCTGGCAAAAAATAAAAACCCAAAACACAAACAAAAAAAAAAAGGGAAAATATTTCAGAAGAAAGTATTTGCAATGATTAGATTTATGGATTTTAGGCATTGCCAGAATAAAATTCCTTGAAGAATTGTGGTACTTTGGATTTGCAGGTCTTTTTGTAACTCATTGCGGAGGAATGGCGTACCCTCATCTGAAATCTTTTTTTTTTTTTGTTGCGCGTTTCGTCCTGTGTATTGGGATGATGGCTCCTGGATCCCACTACAGAGAGGAAACCGACTTAGAACATGTACTAGTGTATACAGAATAGATCAATATCAGTGTCTGGAACACTGAAGTCATAAGCCATTTTGTATACAGATCTACTAACAACAAATCCAAATCAAATGAGGTCCGTGACATGCTTTGGAAATTCAAATGGACCTCCTGAGTTGCTCTGCTGATCTTACCCTCATCCCTTCAAACCGTGATAAGGCTCTTAATGGTCTCAGGGCTCTGAGGGTCCTAAGAGATTTCATAGGACCAAGTTCAGATAATCCAAGGGGGGTAGCTAGCAGGCTTATTAATGACACCTGAATGGAGACACAAAGAAGAACCCAAGCCATTAGAGCAAATTGGTTCCCATCAACACTTGCTCTGCTTGAAGAAGCTTGACCTAGGCTCCAATCCTGTATAAGAAACAAGAAAGTTAAACAAGAGAAGAGCTGCAGTCTTTGTCCAATGACATTGTTTCTATGATCAGGGCTTAGTATTTAACCAACTTCCTATACTTCTATCTCAACCTGTGGTACCATTACCCCAATAGATAAGCTTCCCACATAGAAACAAATATGGATCTCAAGACGTCAGCTCTTTTCCACCAGTCAGAGGTTACATTTATGAAACGGAAGGGGGAAAAAATATAGTTATTATTTGCCTGTGGAGAAAGCATTTAGTGAAATATACATTGGAAATGTACCCTTACCCTCATTCCTTCAAATCTGGACAAGGCTCGGAGAGGCCTCAAGGCCCTGAGAGTCCTGAGTGACTTCACGGAACCCACATTGCCTTTGCTAAAAGTTGTTACCATCAGACAAGCTACTGAAATCTGTACAGATTGAATGGAATTTAAGATTATTGGTCAGAGGCATGCAACATCAAAGAAGGTACACGATGGTGTCATTCATAGAACGTTTTCTAAAGAAAATAATTTCATGATGAAGAAATGCATTTGATTATGGACTTTTACCGGTGACTAACTCCTATCAATCACATAACTAGAATTCTACCCAAATCCTCATTGAAATCTTCCCCTTTCCACAGACTTTTCAACATCAACCCAAGTCCCCAATCATCAGCATTACAATCTGTCTGATAAATGAGGCCTGGGGAAGGATTATTTATGCTGAGCGGGGCATCAGAAGGGCATCCTAAAATACCCCTACTGAAGTCAAACATCAGTCATCAACCTACAATCGTTAGATGTCATCTCTGCAAGACCAGTCTCATCCCTCAACAACCAGATCTCCATTATTAATCTTCATTGCTCATTCCTCAGCTTTGAGAACTTCACACTACCCCTCAAGAATCAGTCCTTATCTCTCTTGACCTACACCCTTCTAGTTGATTTCTTATTTATAAACGATTAAAAATCTAGACCTCATCCCTTGAACAGCATTCTTCATTCCTCAACCACCAGTCTTGACTCCTCAACAACCAATCCTTATCACTCATCAATTATTATCCCTCACCCATTAATTCTATGCTTTAACCCTCAGCTAATCCCCCCACAATCATTGGCCTTGTTCCTTATCCATGAGTTTTATTCCTTAGTTCATCCCCTTCACCAATGAATCCTCATCCCTCTTCCATCAACCCTATCCCTTAACCCTCAGGTAATCCCCTTTATTCCCTTTAGTCCTCATCCCTCTTCCACCAGTCTTATCGCTAAACCCTCAGATCATCCTTTACAACCATGAGTCCTCATCCTTCTTCCATCATTCCTATACCTCAACCCTCAGTTCATCCCCTTTAACTATTAGTCCTTATTCCTCACCCACCAATCAACCTTCATTTTATCATCTTCATCCATTAGTCATCATTCCTCCCTTCTATCAGCCCTATCCCTCAATGCTCAGTTCATACCTTGCAACCATTAGTTATCATCCCTTTTCCATCAGCCCTTTTCCTCAGCCCTCAGTTCATCCCATTTAACCATTAGTCCTTATTCTTCATCTGTCAGACCTATCACTCAACCCTCAGTTCATCACATTTAACCATTAGTCCTATCTCTCAGCCATCAGTTTATCTACTTCAACCCTCAGGCCTCATCTCTCAACCATCCGTCCTCTTCCCTTATCGCTTAGTCCTATCCTTCACCACAACCAACAGACTTCAGTAAAGGTATCTTCGGCAGTTGAGGGATGAGAAATGATGCTAGAGGTCTGATATTTGATGTTTGACAGAGAGATGGTGGAAGCAGGTCTGACAAGAAGTCTGAGGTGAAAGGGGGTTTAGATGACAGGACAAATAGCTATGGGGCAGGTAAGGAGCAACAAAAAACCAACTAATGTGTTAAAGTGGCTAACATTACATTTTCTTGTAGAAAATTTTATTTGTGTATATCATTCCGGTAGTTTTTTTCTAACCCCCTCGCCCCCCCGAAGATGCAGACTGTGCTGGAACCTTCCTTTTGCATGTCGACCTGCCATTATGGCGAGGGCAGAGAATAGCTAAACAGCTGGCTGATGTCTCTAAAAGATTCCGATTGCGTCTAGGTAAAAGATTTGATATTTCAGGTTGCCTAGCAAACTAATTACCTTCTTCTAAACAGACTGCATAAAGGAAAGCTAAATAAGGAATATTGTGCATAATAATATTTAATCATTGTTGTGGACAGACGTTGAATGAAACAGCTTCGGAAACTGCAAAGAAACGGGGTACCCACAAATTGCACTGAAATAGAAATACGTCATTTTTCCAAAATATACATTGAGTTTGTTTGCTGGAAATCATTGTCACATCTACCCAGAGAGAGAGTATTCCTGAAACCTTCTATACACTGTGCACAAAGGTGTCAAGCAGTGATGTCCAATCAAACTCCATGGAGGGAGACTAATTGTCTAGACATGTGTATGCATGAATGCCTATGAGCAATACAACTTCCTTTAGAAAGAGTAAGGCAACCTTGTAACATATAAGGGCAACCTTGTAACAAATAGGGGGCAACCTTGTAACAAATAGGGGCAACCTTGTAACATATAGGGGCAACCTTGTAACAAATAAGGGCAACCTTGTAACAAATAGGGGCAACCTTGTAACATATAGGGGCAACCTTGTAACAAATAGGGGCAACCTTGTAAGATATAGCGGCAACCTTGTAACAAATAGGGGCAACCTTGTAACAAATAGGGGCAACCTTGTAACATATAAGGGCAACCTTGTAACAAATAGGGGCAACCTTGTAACAAATAGGGGCAACCTTGTAACAAATAGGGGCAACCTTGTAACATATAGGGGCAACCTTGTAACAAATAGGGGTAACCTTGTAAGATATAGCGGCAACCTTGTAACAAATAGGGGCAACCTTGTAACAAATAGGGGCAACCTTGTAACATATAAGGGCAACCTTGTAACAAATAGGGGCAACCTTGTAACAAATAGGGGCAACCTTGTAACATATAAGGGCAACCTTGTAACATATAGGGGCAACCTTGTAACAAATAGGGGCAACCTTGTAACATATAAGGGCAACCTTGTAACAAATAGGGGCAACCTTGTAACATATAAGGGCAACCTTGTAACAAATAGGGGCAACCGTGTAACATATAAGGGCAACCTTGTAACAAATAGGGACAACCTTGTAACATATAAGGGCAACCTTGTAACAAATAGGGGCAACCTTGTAACATATAAGGGCAACCTTGTAACAAATAGGGGCAACCTTGTAACATATAAGGGCAACCTTGTAACATATAAGGGCAACCTTGTAACAAATAGGGGCAACCTTGTAACATATAAGGGCAACCTTGTAACAAATAGGGGCAACCGTGTAACATATAAGGGCAACCTTGTAACAAATAGGGGCAACCTTGTAACATATAAGGGCAACCTTGTAACAAATAGGGGCAACCTTGTAACATATAAGGGCAACCTTGTAACAAATAGGGGCAACCTTGTAACATATAAGGGCAACCTTGTAACAAATAGGGGCAACCTTGTAACATATAAGGGCAACCTTGTAACAAATAGGGGCAACCTTGTAACAAATAGGGGCAACCTTGTAACATATAAGGGCAACCTTGTAACAAATAGGGACAACCTTGTAACAAATAGGGGCAACCTTGTAACATATAAGGGCAACCTTGTAACAAATAGGGACAACCTTGTAACAAATAGGGACAACCTTGTAACAAATAGGGGCAACCTTGTAACAAATAGGGGCAACCTTGTAACAAATAGGGACAACCTTGTAACAAATAGGGGCAACCTTGTAACAAATAGGGCCAACCTTGTAACATATAGGGGCAACCTTGTAACAAATACGGGCAACCTTGTAACAAATAGGGGCAACCTTGTAACAAATAGGGGCAACCTTGTAACAAATAGGGTCAACCTTGTAACATATAGGGGCAACCTTGTAACATATAGGGGCAACCTTGTAACATATAGGGGCAACCTTGTAACATATAGGGACAACCTTGTAACAAATAGGGGCAACCTTGTAACATATAGGGGCAACCTTGTAACAAATAGGGCCAACCTTGTAACATATAGGGGCAACCTTGTAACAAATAGGGGCAACCGTGTAACATATAGGGGCAACCTTGTAACAAATAGGGGCAACCTTGTAACAAATATGGGCAACCTCGTAACAAATAGGGGCAACCTTGTAACATATAGGGGCAACCTTGTAACAAATAGGGGCAACCGTGTAACATATAGGGGCAACCTTGTAACAAATAGGGGCAACCTTGTAACAAATATGGGCAACCTCGTAACAAATAGGGGCAACCTTGTAACAAATAGGGCCAACCTTGTAACATATAGGGGCAACCTTGTAACAAATAGGGCCAACCTTGTAACATATAGGGGCAACCTTGTAACAAATAGGGGCAACCGTGTAACATATAGGGGCAACCTTGTAACAAATAGGGGCAACCTTGTAACAAATATGGGCAACCTCGTAACAAATAGGGGCAACCTTGTAACAAATAGGGGCAACCTTGTAACATATAGGGGCAACCTTGTAACAAATAGGGGCAACCTTGTAACAAATTGGGGCAACTTGGTAACAAATAGGGACAAACTTGTAACAAATAGGGGCAACTTGGTAACATATAGGGGCAACCTTGTAACAAATAGGGGCAACCTTGTAACAAATAGGGGCAACCTTGTAACATATAGGGCCAACCTTGTAACAAATAGGGGCAACCTTGTAACAAATTGGGGCAACTTGGTAACAAATAGGGACAAACTTGTAACAAATAGGGGCAACTTGGTAACATATAGGGGCAACCTTGTAACATATAGGGGCAACCTTGTAACAAATAGGGACAACCTTGTAACAAATTGGGGCAACTTGGTAACAAATAGGGACAAACTTGTAACAAATAGGGGCAACTTGGTAACATATAGGGGCAACCTTGTAACATATAGGGCCAACCTTGTAACAAATAGGGGCAACCTTGTAACAAATTGGGGCAACTTGGTAACAAATAGGGACAAACTTGTAACAAATAGGGGCAACTTGGTAACATATAGGGGCAACCTTGTAACAAATAGGGGCAACCTTGTAACAAATAGGGGCAACCTTGTAACATATAGGGCCAACCTTGTAACAAATAGGGGCAACCTTGTAACATTTAGGGCCAACATTCCTTTTCTTATGCCGGACATTTTTATTCCCCCTAATGTTGACAGGAACCTGTATGTTACACATTTCAATGGCTGTCAGGAACAATGACTGCAAATCTTCTATTACTATCGGCAGAAATAACAGCGCAAGGTTTTCGAGACACCCCTGTCTGACAGTGCTGTGAATATTCCATTTAGAGCGCGCCTTTTCCCGGCTGCAGACAAGATAATGACCCTCTGACATGTCCCTCAAAACAGGATCGCCAAGCCTTTTTTTCCTGTTCTATTTCTATTAAAAGATTTCAGAAACTTTATTTTTCTGAGTGTTTTCCAGAAGCCATGCTAACTAGCCAGAAATGATCAAATAGAAAGGCACTAAGTATGTGTGGCCCTCTATGTTTGGCATCTGGGTACTTGGCTACAAATATGGCAGAGGTTCTAGGTCCCACTTTTCTTTCTCCAATGTATATTGGGGGGTCGACCCACATTTCCAGTTCTTGATGAGAGGCAGAACCAAGAATACTTTCCTGTCTTTATGTTGGTGCAAACAGGGGTGACTAGCCAATGCCTGACTATTTGTGAGTCCCTATCAAAACGAGTTGTAAGTAGTGTGAAGTGTGCACCAACTATTCACTTGGGCTGGTATATCACTGTTAGATGTGTAGAGTGTGTATGGAACCATTACCTCATTGCACAGGCCCTTTGGTACCAAACACTCACGGCTCAGGTTGGGCACTTATACAGTGCCCTATGGAGCTTTTCATATGCCTCAATAAACCCTGTCCTTTGGCCAAGAGAAGTAGGGTTTGCCACTTAAACTCCACTTAACTTCCCAATCTCTCACCTCTACCCTGTGGCCATTCAAATACCCCAAACACTATTAAGATGTAGAAAATGTGCTTGTGCTACACCATATTGTTGGGAATGGTAGTTCTTAACTACTGGAAAGGTGCTGGGAGTAAAGAAAAATGTGCTATTATTCAGTACAGGTATGGGATCCCTTATCCGGAAACCAGTTATCCAGAAAGCTCCGAATTACGGAAAGCCTGTCTCCCATAGATTCCATTATAATCAAATAATTGAGATTTTTAAAACTGATTCCCTTTTCTCTGTAATAATAAAACAGTACCTGTACTTGATCCCAACTAAGATATAATTACCCCTTATTGGGGCAGAACAGCCCTATTGGGTTTATTTCATGGTTAAATGATTCCCTTTTCTCTGTAATAATAAAACAGTACCTGTACTTGATCCCAACTAAGATATAATTACCCCTTATTGGGGCAGAACAGCCCTATTGGGTTTATTTCATGGTTAAATGATTCCCTTTTCTCTGTAATAATAAAACAGTACCTGTACTTGATCCCAACTAAGATATAATTACCCCTTATTGGGGGCAGAACAGCCCTATTGGGTTTATTTAATGGTTAAATGATTCCCTTTTCTCTGTAACAATAAAACAGTACCTGTACTTGATCCCAACTAAGATATAATTACCCCTTATTGGGGCAGAACAGTCCTATTGGGTTTATTTAATGGTTAAATGATTCCCTTTTCTCTGTAACAATAAAACAGTACCTGTACTTGATCCCAACTAAGATATAATTACCCCTTATTGGGGCAGAACAGCCCTATTGGGTTTATTTAATGGTTAAATGATTCCCTTTTCTCTGTAATAATAAAACAGTATCTGTACTTGATCCCAACTAAGATATAATTACCCCTTATTGGGGGCAGAACAGCCCTATTGGGTTTATTTAATGGTTAAATGATTCCCTTTTCTCTGTAATAATAAAACAGTATCTGTACTTGATCCCAACTAAGATATAATTACCCCTTATTGGGGGCAGAACAGCCCTATTGGGTTTATTTAATGGTTAAATGATTCCCTTTTCTCTGTAATAATAAAACAGTACCTGTACTTGATCCCAACTAAGATATAATTACCCCTTATTGGGGGCAGAACAGCCCTATTGGGTTTATTTCATGGTTAAATGATTCCCTTTTCTCTGTAATAATAAAACAGTACCTGTACTTGATCCCAACTAAGATATAATTACCCCTTATTGGGGGCAGAACAGCCCTATTGGGTTTATTTAATGGTTAAATGATTCCCTTTTCTCTGTAATAATAAAACAGTACCTGTACTTGATCCCAACTAAGATATAATTACCCCTTATTGGGGGCAGAACAGCCCTATTGGGTTTATTTCATGGTTAAATGATTCCCTTTTCTCTGTAATAATAAAACAGTACCTGTACTTGATCCCAACTAAGATATAAATAATCCTCATTAGATGCAAAATAATCCTATTGGGTTTAAATAATGTTTTATTGATTTTTTAGTAGACTTAAGTTATGGAGATTCAAATTACGGAAAGTCCCCTTATCCGGAATACCCTTGGTCCCGAGCATTCTGGATAACGGGTCCTACACCTGTATTTTCGTTTTTACTTTCAGAGCTCTTTTGAGATGGGATCTCAGCACTGCACTCCATGTTGGAATGTGTTAAACCTTTGAGGACGTAGGAGGAGAAGCCTTACCGAAATACAGAACTGAGGGATTTTGCGATGTTACGGCATAAATCTATTGGTCTCCTTTCCCCCGTCCCTTTGACACTATTGCAGGAACCCAGCGCTAATCCCCCCCTCAGATCCCAGGATTAAGGCAAGTAAATCCCACCTGTTGCAGGCAGTCTCTCATTCACCAAAGATAAACGCTTGTCAGCTACTCTGCGGGGCGACAACATAGTAAGGTGGCTCAAACCCATGGCAGTCGTGCCCAGGGAAATGCCTGCAGCGGGCACGGAATTCTAGCTGTGGCCTGGGGTTCTACTGCCTTTGTTTATACTGCAAAGAACTGGCATTTTGGTCAGTGGTGAGAATACTGTTGTTGAGGCCTGGAATTATAAGTGATGGGGGAGCCCTTCTAATACAATAAGGCCTGGGGCCCTCACTGGGGCATTACAGCTTGCAGCATCACCTGGAAACAAATTCCTCTAGCTATTGCCAAACTACATTCTTGGATACAGGTTGGTCTAGCCCTGTGATCATTCTAATGCTCTGATTGGATACAGTTTGGTCTAGCCCTGTGATCATTCTAATGCTCTGATTGGATACAGGTTGGTCTAGCCCTGTGATCATTCTAATGCTCTGATTGGATACAGGTTGGTCTAGCCCTGTGATCATTCTAATGCTCTGATTGGATACAGGTTGGTCTAGCCCTGTGATCATTCGAATGCTCTGATTGGAGACAGGTTGGTCTAGCCTTGTGATCATTCTAATGCTCTGATTGGATACAGGTTGGCCTAGCCCTGTGATCATTCTAATGCTCTGATTGGATACAGGTTGGTCTAGCCCTGTGATCATTCTAATGCTCTGATTGGATACAGGTTGGTCTAGCCCTGTGATCATTCTAATGCTCTGATTGGATACAGGTTGGTTTAGCCTTGTGATCATTCTAATGCTCTGATTGGATACAGGTTGGTCTAGCCCTGTGATCATTCTAATGCTCTGATTGGATACAGGTTGGTCTAGCCCTCTGATCATTCTAATGCTCTGACTGGATACAGGTTGGTCTAGCCCTGTGATCATTCTAATGCTCTGATTGGATACAGGTTGGTCTAGCCCTGTGATCATTCTAATGCTCTGACTGGATACAGGTTGGTCTAGCCCTGTGATCATTCTAATGCTCTGATTGGATACAGGTTGGTCTAGCCCTGTGATCATTCTAATGCTCTGATTGGATACAGGTTGGTCTAGCCCTGTGATCATTCGAATGCTCTGATTGGAGACAGGTTGGTCTAGCCCTGTGATCATTCTAATGCTCTTACCGGATACAGGTTATTCTAGCACTTTGGGCATTCAAATATTCTGATTAATTATAACCTTGCCGATACTTTCATTGCCTACTGGTTGTTTCCGGTCCCAAGAACTAGTCACCAGCTAACAGCGTTGGTCTAACCTAATGCAATTGAAACAACACCACAATACCCTGAGCAAGCTGTTACTTCGATATCCTACTGAATTCTGGTCCACAGCTATTGTTAATAGTATAGTCCAATAATATTACTGCATCTGAACTATTTGAAAGCCAACACAATTACATAAACATAAACAGTGCTCACTCCGTCTAATGTATCTTACCCAGCCAGGCACTCACTACTTTCCTTTTACTCCCTGCCTGTTTTATGTTTATTGCAATCACCATAAATGTTCTACCGAGGGAATTTGCCTGTGTCAAACTGATCTACAGGGCTAGCCCTATGAAAGCCATTTAAATGATCCATAGAGAGAGCAAGGTCTTTCTTATAAGAGCATTAAATGTAAAGCCTTCCTTCAACAAGAAAGGAAATGATAAAGGGGCTCAACCACATAGAAAAAGGGGAAACTAACAGCTTCTAATTCATTTATTTTTGCTGTACATGTCCTTTAAAAGAACACCATCATGGGAAAACATGTTTTTTTCAAAACCCATCAGTTAATAGAGTTTCTCCAGCAGAATCCTGCATTGTAATCTGTTTTTCCCATGGGGCTAGCCATATTCTTCATTTCCCAGGGTGCCACAGCCATGTGACCTGCGCTCTGATAAACTTCACTCACACTTTACTGCTGCGCTGCAAGTTGGAGTGATACCCCCCCCCCCTCACCCCCAGCAGCCGATCAGCAGAACAATGGGAAGGGAGGAAGATAGCTCCCAGTAGGTATCAGAATAGCAATCAATAGTAAGAAATCCAAGTCCGGCTTGGGACTCCTCCAGTTACATGGGAGTAGGAGAAACAATAGGTTAGCTGAAAGCAGTTCTAATGTGTAGCGCTGGCTCCTTCTGAAAGCTCAGACTCAGGCACACTTTACTGCTGCGCTGCAAGTTGGAGTGATATCCCCCCTCACCCCCAGCAGCCAATCAGCAGAACAATGGGAAGGGAGCAAGATAGCAGCTCCCAGTAGGTATCAGAATAGCACTCAATAGTAAGAAATCCAAGTCCGGCTTGGGACTCCACCAGTTACATGGGAGTAGGAGAAACAATAGGTTAGCTGAAAGCAGTTCTAATGTGTAGCGCTGGCTGAAAGCTCAGACTCAGGCACACTTTACTGCTGCGCTGCAAGTTGGAGTGATATCCCCCCCCCTCACCCCCAGCAGCCGATCAGCAGAACAATGGGAAGGGAGCAAGATAGCAGCTCCCAGTAGGTATCAGAATAGCACTCAATAGTAAGAAATCCAAGTCCGGCTTGGGACTCCTCCAGTTACATGGGAGTAGGAGAAACAATAGGTTAGCTGAAAGCAGTTCTAATGTGTAGCGCTGGCTGAAAGCTCAGACTCAGGCACACTTTACTGCTGCGCTGCAAGTTGGAGTGATATCCCCCCTCCCCCCCAGCAGCCGATCAGCAGAACAATGGGAAGGGAGCAAGATAGCAGCTCCCAGTAGGTATCAGAATAGCACTCAATAGTAAGAAATCCAAGTCCGGCTTGGGACTCCTCCAGTTACATGGGAGTAGGAGAAACAATAGGTTAGCTGAAAGCAGTTCTAATGTGTAGCGCTGGCTGAAAGCTCAGACTCAGGCACAAGGCACTGAGATGGCGCCTACACACCAATATTACAGCTACAAATACATTTGTTGGTTCAAGAATAAAAGTTTAAATGGCAGAGGGAATTATTTGCTATGTAAACAGTAAAAAGTACCCCATAAAAATCATGACCGTATCCCTTTAAGCATGGCTACAATATGCCTTGTTAGAGCCCTATTTATAAAGCGCCATAGCAATCAATGCAAAGACAGTCACATATTTTTAGTTATTCCCATTCAGATACAAATGTTCTCTTACATTAATAATGGGCCAAAGCAAAATGTTGAAGGCACAGAATGAATTATACGGCGGGGGGGCGCTGAGTCACAATTAATAAAGGTTCTGATTATTTACTAGCGCTGCCCACTCCTCTCCTATTAATGAGTCATTGTCCATTGGGCTCTGCCCTCTCTCTGGGACTGCAAATAGAATTGCAGCCTTTGGTAATGGCAATCCGCTAAAAATACAGCAGTACCCTGGCTAGAAACGATGGACTTTGGGTTCAATTTGAGCGACTAAATATGAAATAATAAAAACTGCTTCACACAAAACTAGGGGCCCAATAATTGGGTGCTTTTCCTGATTTAAATCAATAGGAATGACACCCCCTACATTATACTGACTGCAGTAACTTGCCTTCTTCACTTACTGTTACTATCACTGGTTACTCGCTATTACAGGTATCGGACCCTTTATCCGGAAACCCATTATCCAGAAAGTTCCGAATTAGGGAAAGGCCATCTCCCATAGACTCCATTTTAATCAAATAATTCACATTTTTAAAAATGATTCCCTTTTCTCTGTAATAATAAAACAGAACCTGTACTTGATCCCAACTAAGATATAATTACCCCTTATTGGGGGCAGAACAGCCCTATTGGGTTTATTTAATGGTTAAATGATTCCCTTTTCTCTGTAATAATAAAACAGTACCTGTACTTGATCCCAACTAAGATATAATTACCCCTTATTGGGGGCAGAACAGCCCTATTGGGTTTATTTAATGGTTAAATGATTCCCTTTTCTCTGTAATAATAAAACAGTACCTGTACTTGATCCCAACTAAGATATAATTACCCCTTATTGGGGCAGAACAGCCCTATTGGGTTTATTTAATGGTTAAATGATTCCCTTTTCTCTGTAATAATAAAACAGTACCTGTACTTGATCCCAACTAAGATATAATTACCCCTTATTGGGGCAGAACAGCCCTATTGGGTTTATTTAATGGTTAAATGATTCCCTTTTCTCTGTAATAATAAAACAGTACCTGTACTTGATCCCAACTAAGATATAATTACCCCTTATTGGGGCAGAACAGCCCTATTGGGTTTATTTAATGGTTAAATGATTCCCTTTTCTCTGTAATAATAAAACAGTACCTGTACTTGATCCCAACTAAGATATAATTACCCCTTATTGGGGCAGAACAGCCCTATTGGGTTTATTTAATGGTTAAATGATTCCCTTTTCTCTGTAATAATAAAACAGTACCTGTACTTGATCCCAACTAAGATATAATTACCCCTTATTGGGGCAGAACAGCCCTATTGGGTTTATTTAATGGTTAAATGATTCCCTTTTCTCTGTAATAATAAAACAGTACCTGTACTTGATCCCAACTAAGATATAATTAATCATTATTGGAGGCAGAACAGCCCTATTGGGTTTATTTAATGGTTAAATAATGTTTTTTAGCAGACTTAAGGTAGGAGATCCTAATTATGGAAAGACCCCTTATCTGGGAAACCCCAGGTCCCGAGCATTCTGGATAACAGGTCCCATACCTGTACTCTATTTACAGTATTTTTAAAGGTTGTGGTTTACGTTCAAGTTAACTGTTAGTATGTTATAGAAAGGCCAAATCTTAGCAACTTTTCAAGTGGTTGTCATTTTTTACAGTTTTAGGATTATTTGTCTACTTCTGACTTTTCAAGCTTTTAAATAGGGAGGGGGGTGTCACTGACTCTGGTAACCCATAAACTATTGATCTGTGAGGCTACATCTTTAGGTTATTTTCATTTTCTATTACTTATTGCTATTCAGACCCTCTCCTATGTTCCTGTCTCTCATTAAACCACTTCCTAGTTGCTAGGGTAATCTAGACCCTAGCAACAGATAGCTGCTAAAATTCCAAACTGGAGAGCCGCTAACAAAAAGCTAAATCATTCAAAAACCAAGAATGAAGACCAATAGCAACTTGTCTCAGCACTCTCTATGGCATATTTCCTTTTTAAGAAAGAAATATGAAATGGGGGGGTCAAACATGGCACTCGTGGCATCCAAAATGAACCCCCGTGCCATGTCATTTAGACTATTATTGCTTTGAAGGCCACTATTTCTCTCTAATGTGGAACTGACAGTCTGTGCCTGAGCTGTATGAGATGTAATTCTTCAGATGAGAACAGATTCAATCCTTGGGCTCAGTGAGGGTTCATGCAGCAGAACTAACGCTAAATACACAGGTCCCCATCCCGCTAGCAGCATGTCTCAGCTCCGTCTGCTTTGATTTTATCCCAATTAAACCATATTCTGTTCTACAACTGCTTCCCGCTGCTTATACAGAGACGCTCTGGATCCGGCTGTTTGGTTAATCTGTGCCACTTAAGGCTGATAATTCCCTTCAACCTGTTCAGAAATATGATTTGGTGCAGTATCATCGGTACTGGGGACCTTCTGTTCCTGCTGAATTGTGCTTAGTACAGGGGAATCCCTATGTGCCATAGTTTTATGGTATCTCTCTGTACAGGCTATGAGCAAACTTAGGGGGCTGTTCCTGCTGAATTGTGCTTAGTACAGGGGAATCCCTATGCTGCCATAGTTTTATGGTATCTCTCTGTACAGGCTATGAGCAAATTTAGGGGGCTGTTCCTGCTGAATTGTGCTTAGTACAGGGGAATCCCTATGCTGCCATAGTTTTATGGTATCTCTCTGTACAGGCTATGAGCAAACTTAGGGGGCTGTTCCTGCTGAATTGTGCTTAGTACAGGGGAATCCCTATGTGCCATAGTTCTATGCTATCTCTCTGTACAGGCTATAAGCAAACTTAGGGGGCTGTTCCTGCTGAATTGTGCTTAGTACAGGGGAATCCCTATGTGCCATAGTTTTATGGTATCTCTCTGTACAGGCTATGAGCAAACTTAGGGGGCTGTTCCTGCTGAATTGTGCTTAGTACAGGGGAATCCCTATGTGCCATAGTTTTATGGTATCTCTCTGTACAGGCTATGAGCAAACTTAGGGGGCTGTTCCTGCTGAATTGTGCTTAGTACAGGGGAATCCCTATGTGCCATAGTTTTATGGTATCTCTCTGTACTGGCTATGAGCAAACTTAGGGGGCTGTTCCTGCTGAATTGTGCTTAGTACAGGGGAATCCCTATGTGCCATAGTTTTATGGTATCTCTCTGTACTGGCTATGAGCAAACTTAGGGGGCTGTTCCTGCTGAATTGTGCTTAGTACAGGGGAATCCCTATGTGCCATAGTTTTAACGAGACTCAGCACCACCATTGGTTCGTATATGTGAGTTAACTACCTAGTACCTAGCACGTTATATAGGCTTTGTAGGAACCAATGCATTAAAGGACAAGTCAAACACAATTACATCAATGACAGAAGTAAAAACAATTTGTAAGCCTGAGATATTTTTTTACCCCCCACAGATTCAGCGAATGAGCTCTTTCTACATTCCTAAAGACTGAAACAATTACGGGGCAAAACAATAACTATTATTGAGTAGGAACGCATGTGAATTCACTTAGCCGTGTAGTAAAAGCCGCAGCGGAGTCGCTGGGGACGGCTGGAGAAATAACAGGGAGAGGGGCCAAAATTTGGGGAGGCAAAAAAAAAATATCATCATATGATTGGCAGCCAATATTGTCCCAAGCCCCCCCCCCCCTTCCTTTGGGCTGCTCAGTAATGCAGACTTAACACTAACAGGCAATCATTAATAAGTGACTGCGCTCAGCTTTATTTCCCCTTTATTATCATATTACAGGTATGGGACCCGTTATCCAGAATGCTTGGGACCTGGGGTTTTCCAGATAAGGGATCTTTCCGTAATTTGGATCTCCATAACTTAAGTCTGCTAAAATTCATTTAACCATTAAATAAACCCAATAGGGCTGTTCTGCCCCCAATAAGGGGTAATTATATCTTAGTTGGGATCAAGTACAGGTACTGTTTTATTATTACAGAGAAAAGGGAATCATTTAACCATTAAATAAACCCAATAGGGCTGTTCTGCCCCAATAAGGGGTAATTATATCTTAGTTGGGATCAAGTACAGGTACTGTTTTATTATTACAGAGAAAAGGGAATCATTTAACCATTAAATAAACCCAATAGGGCTGTTCTGCCCCAATAAGGGGTAATTATATCTTAGTTGGGATCAAGTACAGGTACTGTTTTATTATTACAGAGAAAAGGGAATCATTTAACCATTAAATAAACCCAATAGGACTGTTCTGCCCCCAATAAGGGGTAATTATATCTTAGTTGGGATCAAGTACAGGTACTGTTTTATTATTACAGAGAAAAAAAAAACATTTTTAAAAATTAGAATTATTTGCTTATAATGGAGTCTATGGGAGATGGCCTTTCCGTAATCCGGAACTTTCTGGATAACAGGTTTCTGGATTAGGGATCCCTTACCTGTACTAAAAGCAGCACCTCATTAGGCTTCGGGGCAATGGGGCTCCAATGCTATAGGCCTTATTAATAAAATGGGCCAATGATGAAAAAGAAGAAAAAGACACCTATGTGTATACAGCCTACTGGAGCGGAGCCATAGTTGCCCCTATAGAGTCTCCCTACTGGAAAAGGTTAAGCCTCTGTGCTTTTATGCACTTCACTTGCAATGATGCTGTTAGCAGGCGTAGGCTGAAAGTCTAAAAAGGGTTGTGCTGTTTGTGTGCAGCAATTTCACAGCAGGGCGGATAACACGGGCTATAAAGGGAACGTTAGTCTAAAAAGCACTGGAACAGAAATATGCAGTTTAGCCGGATCCCGGAGTAGTGAGTGTTTATAGCCACGGTGAGTCCCATACAAATGTACAAAAATTGTACAGTAGCTGTTGCACACATTTATTAACATACTGTACCGTAGAGCTGTACCTGTGGCATTACCCATAGCAACCAATACGGTGTGTGGGAGTGCGGCACAGGTAAGTAATTAGGCTGAGGCTCACATGTTGTGGAGTTTGTTAATTAGTATTTAATGTATAATTATAAGATAATGGGAGCCTTACAGCTTGCACTGTTTTTTGTATTACATGCAGGAGCTGCCTTACATACAGAGGTTATCCATTTAATAATGTCATGGAGAGAGTCTGCTCCAAGGTATTGTAGTGGAGAGCAGGGCGGCCATCATTGAGGAGCAGGCAGGACCCAAAGCAGGCGGCCTTGTCAGCGGCAGAAAGGTAGGCCAAGTAGGAGACAGTGAGGCATGACGTTGTCAATAGGCCAAGATGGAGACAGTAGGGCTTGACGTTGTCAATAGGCCAAGATGGAGACAATGAGGTATGACGTTGTCAATAGGCCAAGATGGAGACAGTGAGGTATGACGTTGTCAATAGGCCAAGATGGAGACAGTGAGGTATGACGTTGTCAATAGGCCAAGATGGAGACAGTGTGGTATGACGTTGTCAATAGGCCAAGATGGAGACAGTGTGGTATGACGTTGTCAATAGGCCAAGATGGAGACAGTGAGGTATGACTTTGTCAATAGGCCAAGATGGAGACAGTGAGGTATGACGTTGTCAATAGGCCAAGATGGAGACAGTGAGGTATGACGTTGTCAATAGGCCAAGATGGAGACAGTGTGGTATGACGTTGTCAATAGGCCAAGATGGAGACAGTGAGGTATGACGTTGTCAATAGGCCAAGATGGAGACAGTGAGGTATGACATTCTCAATAGGCCAAGATGGAAACAGTAGGGCATGATGTCAGCAGGCCAAGATAGAGACAGTGAGACATGACATTGTCATTAGGCCAAGATGGAGACAGTAGGGCATGATGTTGTCAGTAGGCCAAGATGGAGACAGTAGGGCATAAGGTTGTCAGTAGGCCAAGATGGAGACAGTAGGCCATGACGTTGTCAGTAGGCCAAGATGGATAGAGTAGGGCATGATGTTGTCAATAGGCCAAGATGGAGACAGTAGGGCAAGATGGAGACAGTAGGGCAAGATGAAGACAGTAGACCAAGATGAAGACAGTAGGCCAACGATGGAGACAGTAGGGCAAGATGGTGACAGTAAGGTAAAATAGTGACAGTAAGGTAAGATTGTGACAGTAGGATATAGGGGTCAGTAGGGTGAGATTTTGGCAGTGGGGCAAGTAGGGCATGATGTTAGTAAGGTAAGATGGTGACATTACGGTAAGAGTGGGGCAAGATGGGATCAGAAGGGTGACCTCAGGGCAAGGTGGGATGAGTAGGGTAAGATTGGGGCAAGGTGGGATGAGTAGGGTAAGATTGGGGCAAGGTGGGATGAGTAGGGTGACAGTGGGGCAAGGTGGGATGAGTAGGGTAAGATTGGGGCAAGGTGGGATGAGTAGGGTGACAGTGGGGCAAGGTGGGATGAGTAGGGTGACAGTGGGGCAAGGTGGGATGAGTAGGGTGACAGTGGGGCAAGGTGGGATGAGTAGGGTAAGATTGGGGCAAGGTGGGATCAGTAGGGTAAGATTGGGGCAAGGTGGGATGAGTAGGGTGACAGTGGGGCAAGGTGGGATAAGTAGGGTGACAGTGGGGCAAGGTGGGATTAGTAGGGTAAGATTGGGGCAAGGTGGGATCAGTAGGGTAAGATTGGGGCAAGGTGGGATGAGTAGGGTAAGATTGGGGCAAGGTGGGATCAGTAGGGTAAGATTGGGGCAAGGTGGGATGAGTAGGGTGACAGTGGGGCAAGGTGGGATAAGTAGGGTGACAGTGGGGCAAGGTGGGATGAGTAGGGTAAGATTGGGGCAAGGTGGGATGAGTAGGGTAAGATTGGGGCAAGGTGGGATGAGTAGGGTAAGATTGGGGCAAGGTGGGATCAGTAGGGTAAGATTGGGGCAAGGTGGGATGAGTAGGGTAAGAGTGGGGCAAGGTGGGATGAGTAGGGTAAGATTGGGGCAAGGTGGGATGAGTAGGGTGACAGTGGGGCAAGGTGGGATAAGTAGGGTGACAGTGGGGCAAGGTGGGATTAGTAGGGTAAGATTGGGGCAAGGTGGGATCAGTAGGGTAAGATTGGGGCAAGGTGGGATGAGTAGGGTAAGATTGGGGCAAGGTGGGATCAGTAGGGTAAGATTGGGGCAAGGTGGGGTGAGTAGGGTGACAGTGGGGCAAGGTGGGATGAGTAGGGTAAGATTGGGGCAAGGTGGGATGAGTAGGGTGACAGTGGGGCAAGGTGGGATGAGTAGGGTGACAGTGGGGCAAGGTGGGATGAGTAGGGTGACAGTGGGGCAAGGTGGGATGAGTAGGGTGACAGTGGGGCAAGGTGGGATGAGTAGGGTAAGATTGGGGCAAGGTGGGATCAGTAGGGTAAGATTGGGGCAAGGTGGGATGAGTAGGGTGACAGTGGGGCAAGGTGGGATAAGTAGGGTGACAGTGGGGCAAGGTGGGATGAGTAGGGTAAGATTGGGGCAAGGTGGGATGAGTAGGGTAAGATTGGGGCAAGGTGGGATGAGTAGGGTAAGATTGGGGCAAGGTGGGATGAGTAGGGTAAGATTGGGGCAAGGTGGGATGAGTAGGGTAAGAGTGGGGCAAGGTGGGATGAGTAGGGTAAGATTGGGGCAAGGTGGGATCAGTAGGGTAAGAGTGGGGCAAGGTGGGATGAGTAGGGTAAGAGTGGGGCAAGGTGGGATGAGTAGGGTAAGAGTAGGGCAAGGTGGGATCAGTAGGGTAAGATTGGGGCAAGGTGGGATGAGTAGGGTAAGAGTGGGGCAAGATGGGATGAGTAGGGTAAGATTGGGGCAAGGTGGGATGAGTAGGGTAAGAGTGGGGCAAGGTGGGATGAGTAGGGTAAGATTGGGGCAAGGTGGGATGAGTAGGGTAAGATTGGAGCAAGGTGGGATTAGTAGGGTAAGATTGGGGCAAGTTGGGATGAGTAGGGTAAGATTGGGGCAAGGTGGGATGAGTAGGGTAAGATTGGGGCAAGGTGGGATGAGTAGGGTAAGATTGGGGCAAGGTGGGATGAGTAGGGTAAGATTGGGGCAAGGTGGGATGAGTAGGGTAAGATTGGAGCAAGGTGGGATTAGTAGGGTAAGATTGGGGCAAGGTGGGATGAGTAGGGTAAGATTGGGGCAAGGTGGGATGAGTAGGGTAAGATTGGGGCAAGGTGGGATGAGTAGGGTAAGATTGGGGCAAGGTGGGATGAGTAGGGTAAGATTGGGGCAAGGTGGGATGAGTAGGGTGACAGTGGGGCAAGGTGGGATGAGTAGGGTAAGATTGGGGCAAGGTGGGATGAGTAGGGTAAGATTGGGGCAAGGTGGGATGAGTAGGGTAAGATTGGGGCATGGTGGGATGAGTAGGGTAAGATTGGGGCAAGGTGGGATGAGTAGGGTAAGATTGGGGCAAGGTGGGATGAGTAGGGTGACAGTGGGGCAAGGTGGGATGAGTAGGGTAAGATTGGGGCAAGGTGGGATGAGTAGGGTGACAGTGGGGCAAGGTGGGATGAGTAGGGTAAGATTGGGGCAAGGTGGGATGAGTAGGGTGACAGTGGGGCAAGGTGGGATCAGTAGGGTAAGATTGGGGCAAGGTGGGATGAGTAGGGTGACAGTGGGGCAAGGTGGGATGAGTAGGGTAAGATTGGGGCAAGGTGGGATGAGTAGGGTGACAGTGGGGCAAGATGGCAGCACAGAGTAGTGTTTGATGCACACACAGTCCCTAGCCCATGCCCTGACACTCACTGTATGCCACATGTATAATGGGCACATAGAAAGTGCCTTTCAAACTTCATAGCAATCAGCCCTTCAGGACGGCACCATATTTAGCCTGTGTGCATTAAGCCGTGCTGCGGGGGCCCTTTCAGAGCGCGGGGCGTTGGGAACACCGCGTGTGTGCGACTGCGTAGAGGAACAGAGCGCTTGTACAGCCCCTCAAATTAACTCTCAACAAATCTCCAATCTATCCGCGTGCGCCAATCTTCTCTGTATGGAGCAGATGTTAGTATTCCAGCCGCAGAATGTCAAGGGTTGTTTGGGAACACACAAGAAAGGGAATTGGATTAGTAATAGGCTTAATAATTGATACCTGAGAGGAGGCAGTCAGGCTTCAGCCGCACGGCCACAAAAGGATTTGTAAAAATATAAATGGGCAGAATATGGCAAATATAAATAGTTATTCCCCAGTGAAATTGGTAATCAATTGGTGGGAGCCGCGGGGGAGCCATTTCTTTCCGCCAATGGAGGTATTTTTGTTTTGTTTTGTTTTTTTGCATGAAGTTACAGGCTGCAAAGTTGAAAGAACGGAGCACTTTGTCCAGAACATTTTCCCAGCGTGGATCGCTATACGTCGGAGTCGTCAGGGGTTGGAGAATATATATATCTTACTATAAATTGTGCCTTGTTCTCAGGGGAAATGGCTGAGCCATTAAAGCGCCAGTAACAGGAAAAGTATTGATTTGCATTGACAGACTCGTACCCAATGTTTCCCTTTATAAGTAAAATCCTGTTTTATATCTCGGAGCAGCTGCTGCTAACTCTACAACAGAGTCTGATAAAACTGTCCCTAGTGTGTGTGAATGTGATAGGGACCTTAGATTGTAAGCTCCACTGGGGCAGGGACTGATGGGAATGTGATAGGGGCCTTAGATTGTAAGCTCCACTGGGGCAGGGGCTGATGGGAATGGGATAGGGACCTTAGATTGTAAGCTCCACTGGGGCAGGGACTGATGGGAATGTGATAGGGACCTTAGATTGTAAGCTCCACTGGGGCAGGGACTGATGGGAATGTGATAGGGGCCTTAGATTGTAAGCTCCACTGGGGCAGGGGCTGATGGGAATGGGATAGGGACCTTAGATTGTAAGCTCCACTGGGGCAGGGACTGATGGGAATGTGATAGGGACCTTAGATTGTAAGCTCCACTGGGGCAGGGACTGATGGGAATGGGATAGGGACCTTAGATTGTAAGCTCACTGGGGCAGGGACTGATGGGAATGTGATAGGGACCTTAGATTGTAAGCTTCACTGGGGCAGGGACTGATGGGAATGTGATAGGGACCTTAGATTGTAAGCTCCACTGGGGCAGGGACTGATGGGAATGGGATAGGGACCTTAGATTGTAAGCTCCACTGGGGCAGGGACTGATGGGAATGTGATAGGGACCTTAGATTGTAAGCTCCACTGGGGCAGGGACTGATGTGAATGGGATAGGGACCTTAGATTGTAAGCTCCACTGGGGCAGGGACTGATGGGAATGTGATAGGGACCTTAGAGTGTAAGCTCCACTGGGGCAGGGACTGATGGGAATGTGATAGGGACCTTAGAGTGTAAGCTCCACTGGGGCAGGGACTGATGGGAATGTGATAGGGACCTTAGATTGTAAGCTCCACTGGGGCAGGGACTGATGGGAATGGGATAGGGACCTTAGATTGTAAGCTCCACTGGGGCAGGGACTGATGGGAATGTGATAGGGACCTTAGATTGTAAGCTCCACTGGAGCAGGGACTGATGGGAATGTGATAGGGACCTTAGAGTGTAAGCTCCACTGGGGCAGGGACTGATGGGAATGTGATAGGGACCTTAGATTGTAAGCTCCACTGGAGCAGGGGCTGATGGGAATGTGATAGGGACCTTAGATTGTAAGCTCCACTGGAGCAGGGGCTGATGGGAATGTGATAGGGACCTTAGATTGTAAGCTCCACTGGAGCAGGGGCTGATGGGAATGCGATAGGGACCTTAGATTGTAAGCTCCACTGGAGCAGGGACTGATGGGAATGGGATAGGGACCTTAGATTGTAAGCTCACTGGGGCAGGGGCTGATGGGAATGGGATAGGGACATTAGATTGTAAGCTCACTGGGGCAGAGACTGATGGGAATGGGATAGGGACATTAGATTGTAAGCTCACTGGGGTAGGGACTGATGGGAATGGGATAGGGACCTTAGATTGTAAGCTCACTGGGGCAGGGGCTGATGGGAATGGGATAGGGACATTAGATTGTAAGCTCACTGGGGCAGGGACTGATGGGAATAGGATAGGGACCTTAGATTGTAAGCTCCACTGGGCAGGGACTGATGTGAATGTGATAGGGACCTTAGAGTGTAAGCTCACTGGGGCAGGGACTGATGGGAATGTGATAGGGACCTTAGATTGTAAGCTCCACTGGAGCAGGGGCTGATGGGAATGTGATAGGGACCTTAGATTGTAAGCTCCACTGGAGCAGGGGCTGATGGGAATGTAATAGGGACCTTAGATTGTAAGCTCCACTGGAGCAGGGGCTGATGGGAATGCGATAGGGACCTTAGATTGTAAGCTCCACTGGAGCAGGGACTGATGGGAATGGGATAGGGACCTTAGATTGTAAGCTCACTGGGGCAGGGGCTGATGGGAATGGGATAGGGACATTAGATTGTAAGCTCACTGGGGCAGAGACTGATGGGAATGGGATAGGGACATTAGATTGTAAGCTCACTGGGGTAGGGACTGATGGGAATGGGATAGGGACCTTAGATTGTAAGCTCACTGGGGCAGGGGCTGATGGGAATGGGATAGGGACATTAGATTGTAAGCTCACTGGGGCAGGGACTGATGGGAATAGGATAGGGACCTTAGATTGTAAGCTCCACTGGGCAGGGACTGATGTGAATGTGATAGGGACCTTAGAGTGTAAGCTCACTGGGGCAGGGACTGATGGGAATGTGATAGCGACCTTAGATTGTAAGCTCCACTGGGGCAGGGGCTGATGGGAATGTGATAGGGACCTTAGATTGTAAGCTCCACTGGGGCAGGGACTGATGGGAATGTGATAGGGACCTTAGATTGTAAGCTCACTGGGGCAGGGACTGATGGGAATGTGATAGGGACCTTAGATTGTAAGCTCCACTGGGGCAGGGACTGATGGGAATGTGATAGGGACCTTAGATTGTAAGCTCACTGGGGCAGGGACTGATGGGAATGGGATAGGGACCTTAGATTGTAAGCTCCACTGGGGCAGGGGCTGATGGGAATGTGATAGGGACCTTAGATTGTAAGCTCCACTGGGGCAGGGGCTCATGGGAATGTGATAGGGACCTTAGATTGTAAGCTCACTGGGGCAGGGGCTGATGGGAATGGGATAGGGACCTTAGATTGTAAGCTCCACTGGGGCAGGGGCTGATGGGAATGTGATAGGGACCTTAGATTGTAAGCTCCACTGGGGCAGGGGCTGATGGGAATGTGATAGGGACCTTAGATTGTAAGCTCACTGGGGCAGGGGCTGATGGGAATGGGATAGGGACCTTAGATTGTAAGCTCACTGGGGCAGGGACTGATGGGAATGTGATAGGGACCTTAGATTGTAAGCTCCACTGGGGCAGGGGCTGATGGGAATGGGATAGGGACCTTAGATTGTAAGCTCCACTGGGGCAGGGACTGATGGGAATGGGATAGGGACCTTAGATTGTAAGCTCACTGGGGCAGGGACTGATGGGAATGGGATAGGGACCTTAGATTGTAAGCTCACTGGGGCAGGGACTGATGGGAATGTGATAGGGACCTTAGATTGTAAGCTCCACTGGGGCAGGGACTGATGGGAATGTGATAGGGACCTTAGATTGTAAGCTCACTGGGGCAGGGGCTGATGGGAATGGGATAGGGACCTTAGATTGTAAGCTCACTGGGGCAGGGACTGATGGGAATGTGATAGGGACCTTAGATTGTAAGCTCCACTGGGGCAGGGGCTGATGGGAATGGGATAGGGACCTTAGATTGTAAGCTCCACTGGGGCAGGGACTGATGGGAATGGGATAGGGACCTTAGATTGTAAGCTCACTGGGGCAGGGACTGATGGGAATGGGATAGGGACCTTAGATTGTAAGCTCACTGGGGCAGGGACTGATGGGAATGTGATAGGGACCTTAGATTGTAAGCTCCACTGGGGCAGGGACTGATGGGAATGGGATAGGGACCTTAGATTGTAAGCTCACTGGGGCAGGGACTGATGGGAATGGGATAGGGACCTTAGATTGTAAGCTCACTGGGGCAGGGACTGATGGGAATGGGATAGGGACCTTAGATTGTAAGCTCACTGGGGCAGGGACTGATGGGAATGTGATAGGGACCTTAGATTGTAAGCTCCACTGGGGCAGGGACTGATGGGAATGTGATAGGGACCTTAGATTGCAAGCTCCCCGGGGGCAGGGACTATAATACTGGCAAACACAGACGACAGAGTAACTGGAGAAGGAAAGACGCAGATGTGCCCGGCTCACACATGGTGCCTACGATGATGAGAAAATGGAGGATGAGCACTCTCTTGGGAGAAATGTGGGTTTGTGCTTCTTGGAAAAGACAGCGGAGCAAATACATAAAATAAAGACCCAATCATTCCCCCCTGATTTCTGGTAACTGACATCACCCTGTGAGGAGCCCTTCAGATTAAAGGGCACTGCCATCAGAGGTAAAGTGTGTTTTGGCCGGAAAGCAATGGGTAGGGTTTAAAGCAGGGGTGGGCAAACTTTTTGGCTCACGGGCCACATTTACTCACCCCCGGGCCGGACCGGGCCAGGGTGGGCCCCCTTCTCTCCTTAATTCCGGCGCGCCAATGACACCAAGTCTCGCGTGATGAGACTTGGCGTCGTCGGCGGGCCGGATTAAAAAGGCAAAGGGGCCGGATGTGGCCCGCGGGCCGTAGTTTGCAATAGATTGGTTACAATAGACAGACTGCGCAAAATACAAAATGTTTTCAATATAGTTAGTTAGGCAAAATGTCATCTATAAAGGCTGGAGTGGGCAGATGTCTAACATAATGGTCAGAACACTACTTCCTGCTTTCAGCTCTCTAAGCTGTTAGCAGTCAGTAACCAATCAGTGACTTGATTTACATGTGAATGTAAATCACTGGTGGGATGGCATACGTGGTGCCGCGATTTGCCGGAATTTCCTCTCAAGGCAACTTTGGCGACTTCGGCAAATCGCGGCGCCGCGTATGCCATCTCACCGGCGATTTACAGTCTAACTGGTGGGATGGCATTGCGGGGAGATTAGTCGCCCATGACAACGGAGATTTGGCGCGACTAACCTCCCCGTGTGTCATGGCCCTTGGGGTGAAGATACACGGAGCTGCTAGTAGCAGCTACTAAAACAGACAATGCTGATCATTTACTGATAACTGTCTCTACATGTGTTTTAGCAGAGGCAATTCTCAGTATTGTCTATGGCAGGGGATTTTCCGGTGTTTAGTAGCTGTGACAAGTAGCTGCTACTAGTAGCTCTGTGTGTCTTCACCCTTAATGTAACATTAATTATAATAAACCAGCATCTTTGTTCCAAGGGTCAAACTTATTCAGTTTGTGCTTCTCTAAACTACAACTCACAACTCCCTCTAACAACCAGCAGCTCACAAAACACCTCAGTAGTTGTAGTTCATCAACATTATTATTATTATTATTAACATTTATTTATAAAGCACAACATATCCCGCAGCGCTGTACAATAAGTGGGTTACATACATTGGACATACAGAGTAACATATAAAGCAACCAATAACCGATACAAGAGGTGAAGAGAGCCCTGCCCAAAAGAGCTTACAATCTACAAGGAGAAAAGGTTGAGACATAAGGTGTCTGAACATATGATAAACAGTAGGTGAAGGAAAACAATCTCTGATCCTCGGTGGGAAAGGCTGATATGTTAGCAGGAGCAGCTGCCATTTGTAGGCACCGTTTGGCCCAGAAACCTTTCAGCAACAGCAGCGTCTGGGACTCCTAAATCCCTTTAAAGATCAACAACACCTCCGCAGGGCTGCTAATCCCTTTAACAATGAGGCATTTACACAGTGTGATTTGTCAGGAAGGTGACATTAAACCTTCAGGCTTGTCTATATCTATGTGAATGCAAGCGCAGCGGGGGGGCCATCAACTTTGTCTCATGTAAAGGGGATGCAAAGCCAGAAAATAACATTGAGCCTCAATATCATTTCCAATATATACAAATGAAACGTTATTAGCAGTTTTCAAGTTCAATTCAAATGTCACTGCCTCTGTGTGTCCCTTTCTGCACTGCTGAGACAAGGCCGCACAAGTCAGCTCTCTAGTCAAGATATCCCACACTGCCTTGCTTCTACACGGGCCTGTTAATCAGCTAATTCATTTTAGTAGTCATAACCACCGGTGCAGAGAAGAGAAAAGGACGGACAGATGCAGCTTTGTTAAAACCAATGAAAATGTGTCATGTTGCTTGAAATGACATTTCATTTCATTAGGCTAAATGTTTTATTTTGTTGTTTACAATCCCTTTAATTGGAATGGTGACATGTGAATCTTGGGCACAAAATAATATGGATACAGGTTCAGATACCTGTACTTGATCCCAACTAAGATATAATTACCCCTTATTGGGGGCAGAACAGCCCTATTGGGTTTATTTAATGGTTAAATGATTCCCTTTTCTCTGTAATAATAAAACAGTACCTGTACTTGATCCCAACTAAGATATAATTACCCCTTATTGGGGCAGAACAGCCCTATTGGGTTTATTTAATGGTTAAATGATTCCCTTTTCTCTGTAATAATAAAACAGTACCTGTACTTGATCCCAACTAAGATATAATTACCCCTTATTGGGGGCAGAACAGCCCTATTGGGTTTATTTAATGGTTAAATGATTCCCTTTTCTCTGTAATAATAAAACAGTACCTGTACTTGATCCCAACTAAGATATAATTACCCCTTATTGGGGGCAGAACAGCCCTATTGGGTTTATTTAATGGTTAAATGATTCCCTTTTCTCTGTAATAATAAAACAGTACCTGTACTTGATCCCAACTAAGATATAATTACCCCTTATTGGGGGCAGAACAGCCCTATTGGGTTTATTTAATGGTTAAATGATTCCCTTTTCTCTGTAATAATAAAACAGTATCTGTACTTGATCCCAACTAAGATATAATTACCCCTTATTGGGGCAGAACAGCCCTATTGGGTTTATTTAATGGTTAAATGATTGCCTTTTCTCTGTAATAATAAAACAGTACCTGTACTTGATCCCAACTAAGATATAATTACCCCTTATTGGGGCAGAACAGCCCTATTGGGTTTATTTAATGGTTAAATGATTGCCTTTTCTCTGTAATAATAAAACAGTACCTGTACTTGATCCCAACTAAGATATAATTACCCCTTATTGAAGCCAAAACAATCCTATTGGGTTTAATTACTGTTTAAATAATTTTATTAGCAGACTTAAGGTAGGAGATCCGAATTACAGAAAGACCCATTATCCGGAAAACCCCAGGTTCCAAGCATTCTGGATAATGGGTCCCATACCTGTATATATATATATATATATAGGAATGGCTTCAGCTTATCACTTACTTCTCAGCAGACACATGTGGAACTTTTTAGCAATCCGAAAAGTGCCACCAAATGACCTTCAGTGGCTCCCATTGACATAAATGGACAAGGCAAGAAAGTGCCAGCACTGGCCACTAGGTGGCGCTTCTTTTTCCCCACATAATATCTAACAATGCCCTGCAGAGAATCACCTGTTACTGTTTTACATCCAGCGGCTGGACTTTCTCTGCTTTAAGTCCCCTCTGTTTATCTTTTTAAGCTCCTCATTTCTTGCCATTGATTAGAGTTTATTACATTTGGCATACCGGCCGTGCAGAAAGCCTTGCAAAAACATCTCAATCGATAGGAGCAAACAGATATAGATAAATGCGCCGCTGATGCTTTGGCAACCATACCCGTGCCAGGGGAATCAGAGCTTTACACAGCCGGGCTGGCAGGGGTAGGACAGTAAAATAAAGCTTTTAGTGGATTATTTTACCAAACCAACCGGCTTTTGTATTATGACCTGATCGCTACAAAACAAACCGCCACCTTTATCATTATGAGGTTTTGAAGCAAAGGGGTTAATCGGAAGCTACTTGTATTTGTAAGCAGCGGTAACTTTCCTATATATCAAAAACATAATTCTACTCATGTCTGTGTGGCTGTAGCCTTACTTATTATCTGCTCTTTCCACCCACTCCCTATGTCTGAGTGCTCAAAGGGATTCTGCCATGATTTGTATGGTATAGTTTTTATTACTATATTACACTGTCCACATTGTAAATAATTGATTCTACCATTTAACATTTTATTCTTGAACCAACAAATGTATTTTTTTTAGTTGTAATATTTTGTGTGTGCAGCCAACTCAGTGCATTGTGCCTGATTAGAACTGCTTTCAGCTAACCTATTCTCCTACTCCCATGTAACTGGAGGAGTCCCAAGCCGGACTTGGATTTCTTACTATTGAGTGCTATTCTGATACCTACTGGGAGCTGCTATCTTGCTCCCTTCCCATTGTTCTGCTGTAGCGCTGGCTCCTTCTAAAAGCTCAGACTCAGAAACACTTTACTGCTGCGCTGCAAGTTGGAGTGATATCCCCCCCCACACCCCGTGGGGGGGGATATCACTCCAACTTGCAGCGCAGCAGTAAAGTGTTTCTGAGTCTGAGCTTTTAGAAGGAGCCAGCGCTACACATTAGAACTGCTTTCAGCTAACCTATTGTTTCTCCTACTCCCATGTAACTGGAGGAGTCCCAAGCCGGACTTGGATTTCTTACTATTGAGTGCTATTCTGATACCTACTGGGAGCTGCTATCTTGCTCCCTTCCCCAGGCCCGGATTTGTGGAAAGGCCACAAAGGCCCAGGCCTAGGGCGGCAAAAATTGGGGGGCGGCATGCCACCCCGCCGCACCAAAATTTTAAAGTTTATTGCGCATACGGAGCAATGGGGACCTCTCCCCCACTGCTCCGTATGCAATTGAAAAGGGCCACGCGTGCGCGGGGGGAGGTTCGCCGTTCGTGCATGCGCAGGGGGGGCGCCCGGGGGGGGGCGCCCGGCCAACAAATCCGGCCCTGCCCTTCCCATTGTTCTGCTGATCGGCTGCTGGGGGTGAGGGGGGGGGGGATATCACTCCAACTTGCAGCGCAGCAGTAAAGTGTGACTGAAGTTTATCAGAGCACAGGTCACATGGCTGTGGCACCCTGGGAAATGAAGAATATGGCTAGCCCCATGGGAAAAACAGATTACAATACAGGATTCTGCTGGAGAAGCTCTATTAACTGATGCGTTTTGAAAAAACGTTTTCCCATGACAGAATCCCTTTAATAGAAAACTAAAGGCTCAAATTTTTCTTTTCTCTTTGGGGAAAGAGATATTCTGTTGGACCTGTCTATGGTGAGGTTTAGCCTACCCTGTAGCCTTCATTATAATCCACCCACGGACAGGTCCAACAAATGAGTATTCAGTATAATATGTGAATATGAGTATAATATGTGTGATATTCTGCTCAGCAATGAAGGGTGCAAACACCTCCCTCCAGCATGGGAATATAGTACCAATCTAGATGCCATGTAAAAAAATCCGTGGCCCCAGCAGGTAGTCTGAGCGCCATAAAATCCCCTCCCCCGTAGGCCTCCAGTTGGACATAAAAGTTTATTTTTTTACTCTCTGGGTAGATGTTCAATGATTGGACCCAACAGGATCTCATTCTTACAGTCGCAGTAAAGATTACATATTCTTATTTTTATCTACAAAGGAATCGGAACTAATTAGGGCTTAAATGGTTCAGTGTCTATGGAGATTACACAGGTGTGTGCCTACCCCAAATGTAACTTGTACGTCTCCCTTTTGAAAGGTGAACGCAGGCTCATATATACTGGCAGAACTGAACTATATAATCAGATAATACACAAAGACACACAATTTTGACCAAAAACATAGCAAATTCTAATATTCCGAGGCATAATGTACTGGCATTTAGCCAACATGGGTGCTGCTTCACAGGGCTCCCAGGAGCAACCAGCAGGATGCAGGGATTTTATTTCTGTGGCAGAACAAGAGTTCAAGCAGCAATGGATCTCATTTAATCAAATGTCTTCTACTAGATGGTTCATGGGTCTGGAGATAAAGAAGAAGAGCTCCTAGCAACATAGCAAGGCTGTCACCCATCTACAGGGGAAACGTATATCAATTTGGGCTGTCCAACCCGCAGCCCTCTGGCCGTTAGTGCCAACAAGCAAAGCTGCACTTTAAAATAACCCCTGACAGCTCTTGGATTACAGCAGAATGCCAGTAGCTGAAGAGTAATAGTTGGAGGGCTGCGGGTTGAATATCTTTGAGGCATATTCTAATATATAATTGTTCCACAACATAATATGTCCACAAGTACCCCCTCTAATGCACTGACAGTGCCCTTTCAGCCCTACCATAAACACAGCCTTGATAATGCATATCTTCTAGATATCTGTGTCTAGAAACCCACTTGATCAATGGATGAACATCAGATATACAGGATAAAGTCATTCTATGTCCCTCAAAGCTCAACTGGTGACACGATTGAGGTCACACCATAACCATTTTGACTAGTCTTTTGCCAACCAGGTAACCCAATTCCCTAGTTACAATACAGGCTTTCTAAGAGAGACCAATACACCAATACTTACATCAACAATGAAGAAGTCCAGCCAACACCAGGCGTTGGTAAAGTACTTTTTAAAGCCGTAAGCCACCCATTTCAGAAGCATCTCGAGGACAAAGACATAAGTGAACACCTTGTCGGCATATTCAAGTATGGTTTTGACGACTTTCTTCTGGTCAATGTAGATATCTTCAAATGCCTATAAAGAAGAGATCTAAGTGAGTCCCATATTCAGGTTTCATTGGTTATCATTGAACCCAAAGTGGTTTAGTGTCAGGGTACTTCCCAGGTCATTTCTGGGGTTCCATGTGTGATCTGCTGTCCAGGCAGCAATACCAGAAAGCAGGGCTGACTTTAGTGCAGGTGAATTCACATATTGTGACCTATTGTATAGCGGCTGTTGATCTACAACTCCCAGCAGGCCCCACAGACTTCAGTACTGGTTGGCAGCTGGTAGTTGTATATCAACAACAACAAAAGGGTAGCATGTAGGCATCTTTATTACTGTGAGTGACCAGTTTCCTGGTAGAACTAGGGCCTCATTGTGTCTTGATCCATCACTGGTCAACTGCCTTCTACCAATGACATTGACTGTCCTTTAATCTGTACATACAGTGCAACCCATCAGTCTGTGGGAGGAGAATATACAGCTGATCCAAATCATACCCTGGCCAAAGCCTCATTAATCAGCCCCCATTGCAAAAAAAAACCTTGAAACCTAATTAGATCAACGTGCTCAATGAGATTACATGCGCTCTGTGCAGGAAGGATGTCTTACACGGAATAATCTGCGTGCCACCCCAGGGGATCTTAGCAGTTATTAATGTAACGTCATTCAATTTCCATATTCAAACAATTAAATGTGAAACGACGGATTAAAAGCCAAAAATAAGAAGGGCGGAAATACACATTTTAGCAGTCTGAGCATACGCGGCCCAAGAATGGGCATATTAACCGAGCAGATTAGTTTTATTTCAACTGGTAATAAAGCCATTGCATGCATGCCCTTATTTTATCTGATTTACTGTGTATCTATATGTATCTAAGGTAGCAACCTTGTGATCCTCAAGCTCCTTGGTGCCATTATTATCCTTATTATCCGTACATAGATGTTACCAGACACCATTGGGACTTACCAGGGCACCGCTGCTCAGCAGGATCATGAAGATGATGAATGTCTCGAACCAGTTGTGTTCCACAATTTTGAAGCAGGTCTTCCTCAGTTTCCACCAAATCTTCCCAGCGCCCGTGGTGATATCTATCCTGCAGCACGAACAGTATCGCAAGCAGCCTAAAGTGGCCAAGAAAATGCACCTGGTTAGTTGCTTGGAGAAGACAATATGCTATACCAGTAGGTAGCTTTAACCCCAGAATAAGGGGATAATCTTCTTCAGTAACAATTCTCAATGCCCAATGGAATTCTCAAACAGCAGAATATTTTTTACCCAGTCAGCATTCTATATCTGCCTAGGTAAGGCCCAGCTCCATTAATTTATCATTGGTTGACATCATGTTGAGTCTACAATATCACTCACCTCGACAGTTGCTACATGATCATTAACCAGGCTTCAGGCTTGTTAATGAACTGTGCCGTACAGTCCTGCCTTATACACATCTATTCTCTTGCCTGGTCAGATATACAGTTATATATATGCAACCTTGTGCTAATGAAAGCCTTTGAAGCATCAATGCATCATTGATATAGACTTTGCCATATACAGGTATTGACATGTCGTCTACAGGACATTTTCTAGAGGGGCAGCAACAAGGGGCAATGGATCAAGATCAAGGTCAATAAATCTGCATTAACAGATCGAAGGGCCATAAATTGTCTTCATTGCTACTAAATCCAAAGTGGGATGAATGTTGAGGTTTTGGAGAATGTCAAGGGTCCTTTACCCCATTGCAACCAATTTGATATTTTCTTCTACTGTTCGAATAGCACTTGACCAACCAGATATAACTGCTGATTGGCTGCAATGGGTCATATAGGCAAACACAAAGGCAAATCCTTCGGCACCACCTAATAATCCAAAAGGATTAAAGACTTGCAGTGATTTTAGCAAGGGGAGGGGGCCATGTTGCTGTGTGAGTGTTGCTCTCCATGCTGTGCTCTTTGTAGTACAGGTATGGGACCAATTATCCAGAATGCTTGGGACCTGAGGTTTTCCAGATAAGGGGTCTTTCCATAATTCGGATCTCCTACCTTAAGTCTACTAAAAAAATTATTTAAACAGTATTTAAACCCAATAGGATTGTTTTGGCTCCAATAAGGATTCATTATATCTTAGTTGGGATCAAGTACAGGTACTGTTTTATTTATTACAGAGAAAAGGGAATCATTTAACCATTAAATAAACCCAATAGGGCTGTTCTGCCCCCAATAAGGGGTAATTATATCTTAGTTGGGATCAAGTACAGGTACTGTTTTATTATTACAGAGAAAAGGGAATGATTTAACCATTAAATAAACCCAATAGGACTGTTCTGCCCCCAATAAGGGGTAATTATATCTTAGTTGGGATCAAGTACAGGTACTGTTTTATTATTACAGAGAAAAGGGAATCATTTAACCATTAAATAAACCCAATAGAGCTGTTCTGCCCCCAATAAGGGGTAATTATATCTTAGTTGGGATCAAGTACAGGTACTGTTTAATTATTACAGAGAAAAAGGAAATCATGTTGAAAAATTAGAATTATTTGCTTATAATGGAGTCTATGGGAGATGGCCTTTCTGTAATTTGGAACTTTCTGGATAAGGGGTCCAACACCTTACTGTAATTTGGTATTTTTTCACAAGTCATTCAGCTATATATTAAAAAACAAATATACCACGTATTCACAGATGAATGAAGTCTTCTTATGGGAATTGTAAAGGGTCAGTATCACCTATAGGCAACATGCTGGCTACACTCTAATGCCCAAGCATGGCCAAGAGCCCTCGAATGCACTAGTGCCAGATGTACAATGTTGGCCGATAGCTCGATCACTTGGCCAACTGACTGCTGCCCTAAACATCCGCACCCAATGTACAGTACTTAAGGAGGTTGATCCAACTACCATTAAACAAGCCCCTGCCTGATTGGCAAATCTATGTTTATCTAGATATCCCCAAGTGCATACTGTTATTCCTTGCACGGAGCATTATTTTGCATTCTCTTGCCTATTTATAGCTAATAAATTCAATATGTCTGACATTTACTTTCTAAATTGTTCTTCAAACCAGTGGCTGAGTCATTCAAACCCAATGCCCTGTGCAAATACACCATGCTGTGGGTTAGCTGTAATGGCGCTGTGCCGCTGCCCGGCATATACTGTTAATGGACAGTCGGGATGAGCGGTGCCCGTTTTACTTGGTTACTTTTGGAAAGGTCACGGGCAAGACTGTTATTTTCTGTGAAAATAAGTTGGGGAAAAATAAAAGTTACCTGTGCCATCCGGACGATTTGCATCTATAAAAAAAATAACAATTGCACGGAACAATTAAGGGGGCGGCCAAACTGTTGGAAGTCGCAATAACCTAGAATAGTGCCGGCGTTTTTATGGGTTGTATAATAAGAGCAAAGAACTGGCAGAAATAAAGTCAACAAGAAAATAAGGCGAATCTTGGCTAGAACGAAATCCCAAATATACAAGAGTATACTCGGCTCAGTGTGCTATTTTATGTATATAAAGGTATGGGATCCCTTATTCAGATTTAACCATTAAATAAACCCAATAGGACTGTTCTGCCCCAATAAGGGGTAATTATATCTTAGTTGGGATCAAGTACAGGTACTGTTTTATTATTACAGAGAAAAGGGAATCATTTAACCATTAAATAAACCCAATAGGGCTGTTCTGCCCCCAATAAGGGGTAATTATATCTTAGTTGGGATCAAGTACAGGTACTGTTTTATTATTACAGAGAAAAGGGAATCATTTAACCATTAAATAAACCCAATAGGGCTGTTCTGCCCCAATAAGGGGTAATTATATCTTAGTTGGGATCAAGTACAGGTACTGTTTTATTATTACAGAGAAAAGGGAATCATTTAACCATTAAATAAACCCAATAGGGCTGTTCTGCCCCAATAAGGGGTAATTATATCTTAGTTGGGATCAAGTACAGGTACTGTTTTATTATTACAGAGAAAAGGGAATCATTTAACCATTAAATAAACCCAATAGGGCTGTTCTGCCCCCAATAAGGGGTAATTATATCTTAGTTGGGATCAAGTACAGGTACTGTTTTATTATTACAGAGAAAAGGGAATCATTTAACCATTAAATAAACCTAATAGGGCTGTTCTGCCCCCAATAAGGGGTAATTATATCTTAGTTGGGATCAAGTACAAGGTACTGTTTTATTATTACAGAGAAAAAGGAAATCATTTTTAAATACGTTCTGCAATTCAGAGATTTCTGGATAAGGGATCCCATACCTATAATAAAACAGTACCTTGTTCTTGATGGTAATCATATTGGTGGCAAAACAATCCTATTGGGTTTATTTAATATCAATATTAAATAATAGATCCCTTATTCGGAAAACCCTGGCATTCCAGATAATAGTTCCCATACCTGTATATATATATATTCTGTACAGCCACTAGCTACACAGTCACCGGGCTGAACAGGACTTTACATCTCCAATTCAATGCAGTTCCTAGTAAATCAGAATGTGTCACTGTGAATGGGTTTGTGGGCATTTGCATGCAATCCTGCCATGACAATGTGGCCTTTAGCTAATAGAGGTCACGGAGCATATAAATGCTGAACTTGTTGAACTTGGAGAAGTGACATGTATATCTATAGAGTATATATATTTATATAGTGCTGCTTGCATGCCCAGCGCCTGTAAAACAGGGAGAAGGCAGCAATAAACAGGATATAAATACAGCGATCATGGGTCACTGTTGCGCTGAGGCTACAGAGGTAAATTCCCTAAGCAGAAGGCTGCCCCCCAGTGGCAAAGGGAAAGGATGTACGTTTGCAAATTGAGATAGGCCCGGACTGGCAATCTGTGGGTTCTGGCAAATGCCAGAGGGGCTGCTGTAAGATGAACAGGACTTGGGAGCAGCCGAGGAATGGAAACCCTATGGAAGTATGTAAGTGGTGTGCCGAAGAATTTTTCTATTGTTGGACCTTCTGCAGCTGTAAGATGCCATAGACACTCACTATTTATTGGGCTGGGGGGGGGGGGGGGCTGTTTGTGCCTCTGGGTACTGGGAATGCCAGGGGGGCTGTAAGGTGCCACAGACACTCACTATTTATTGGGCTGGGGGGGGCTGTTTGTGCCTCTGGGTACTGGGAATGCCAGGGGGGCTGTAAGGTGCCACAGACAGTCACTGTTTATTGGGCTGGGGGGGGCTGTTTGTGCCTCTGGGTACTGGGAATGCCAGGGGGGCTGTAAGGTGCCATAGACAGTCACTATTTATTGGGCTGGGGGGGCTGTTTGGCCCCTGTGTACTGGCAATGCCAGGGGGGCTGTAAGGTGCCATAGACACTCACTATTTATTGGGCTGGGGGGCTGTTTGTGCCTCTGGGTACTGGCAATGCCAGGGGGGCTGTAAGGTGCCACAGACAGTCACTATTTATTGGGCTGGGGGGCTGTTTGTGCCTCTGGGTACTGGCAATGCCAGGGGGGCTGTAAGGTGCCACAGACAGTCACTATTTATTGGGCTGGGGGGGCTGTTTGTGCCTCTGGGTACTGGGAATGCCAGGGGGGCTGTAAGGTGCCACAGACAGTCACTATTTATTGGGCTGGGGGGCTGTTTGTGCCTCTGGGTACTGGGAATGCCAGGGGGGCTGTAAGGTGCCACAGACTGCTGAGGGGCTGTCTGGGCTTGAAATGCCAGGGCCTATTTGGAATCCAAGTCGAGACCAGAATACAGGCCACTGAGAGTACTACAATTCCTGATGGCCAATATGACCCGGTCACTTCTGAGTGTTATTGGGCCAACTCCTAAGCAGTGATCCAGTTGCGTGCCCAGTATCTGCCCAGCGCTGACCCACCATATTCAAATGGGCCACATAACCACGCCAATAGTTTACTTTTCCCCCAGCAAGGGGCACATTTCTTTAGGCAACACAGAAGTCAGAGGCTCCGTTTGTCCTTTAACCCAGACCTGCAGCTACGCCTCCCCTAAGAGCTCTTTTCCATGTACTGAATATCATTTTAGCGAGGAGCGAGGAAAATTGCATTAGTGTCTGATGCGTGTGTTTCCATTACACGCATTTAAGCTGCACCGAATGATCTTATTACAGCGCAGCCCAAAATGGAAGTGGCGCCAAAACACTATCAACCTGATTAGTAACGACCCCGTTGCTTTTTATGTGCAAGAGGGGAGGGAGAATGGTTAAAAAGCTCCTACGGTTCAGCCCACAGAGTTACTGTAAGTTCCCGAGTTATATCCATGTATTAGTACATTGTGTATTCCATGCTTCTATCTAAGGCTCCGCCGGGCAGCACAACCAGCACGCAGTTTAATAAATAAGGCCCAAGCTGATACCCAGAAGCTTATCACGTTGTACATTGCCAGTGTTCCCAGGCTTATCAGCCATTAGGATTGCAGGAGAGAATGTTAACAGGTCGCTTGAGCGTATTGCGTCTACGGCACTTATCTGGGCGCTGAAGTGCATCGGTGAAATGCACGGCTGCCAACAGCCCTGACAGGTTCCGTGTTAATGTGGAGACATGTTTTATACTAGGAAAGGAGGCCGGACATGGAAAAACAGGCTTTGCGGCTTCTGAACGGAGGGAGGAAAGGTTCTAAATGAAGTACAGAAAGAAATATGTGTGGAACAAACTACCCCCCCCTCACCTTGGGCTTCAGTAACTTCACATTGACATTAGTTACGTTTTTGTAATACTGCAGTTTTACACTGCCGGTATCATAGACTTGTAAAAGGAGTGTCCCCTGCTGTTCTCTCATTGGGACAGAATTGAGTAGAAGATGATCCCCCTTCTAAAATGGTTTCATTTTTTATGAATATCTTGTTATGGCTGGCCAGAAAATACATATATATTTGCAGTGGAGTTGTTTCCTTTGCTTTGCTGAGCTTTCTTATTGCAATGCATTCTGCTAAATCATCCCGTTAGGGTAGCGGTTCCCAAACTGTGGGTCTGGCCCCCCCTAGGGTAGAGGCTGGAGGGTATTTTAGGGGCAGAATGTCTATTTGCTCTGCTAGATAACCCTGGAAGATAAGTTTGAAGGCTCTAGTTCAGGGTGAACACTGATCTCCTGTCTAAGATACTTTTGATACTTTTTGGTACTGAAATAACATTTTCATATCTGTAAACATTATATTACATAACAGGAGCCCTGGACAAATACTTGGGGACTTGAACCAAAAGAGTCCTAAACCACTTTCAGCTCAGTATTCTGCACACTGCCCAAGGCAACCAATCAGCATTTAAATTTCAACAGGTAGAAAACCAAAGCAAAGCATCTGATTGGCTGCTATGAGCAACATCACCAAACCTATATGGAAGTTGTAGTCCAGCAACATCCAGGGTGCTAGAGCAAGCTAAACTGGATCTCGGCACGTCCCAATTTCTACAAAAACCAATATAAATATAACATTCAAGTGCTGTTAAGATGACAGTTAATCATACAGGTGGCGGCAGATGAGAGAGACCAACATTTGCTCTCGCACATCAGAAGGAAACAGCAGAGGGCGCTGCAGGCTACAGAGCAGAACTGGGTATCGGCATAGGCTGCTAATTGCAGCTGCATTGTGCTCCTATCTGTGCGACTAGTGGATTGACCATGAAGGCAAATCAGCAGCAGAGGATTCTGGGAATACCCATCAGCCCCCACTGAAGCAAAAGAATAATCCATTCAACCTAAAGAGGGGAGGAATTGCCCATTTGCCCTTGTTTAAAGGCTTCTATCCCTGTTCTGCACGACAACAGAATGCAGTGTTTTATATCAAGTCACAATAAAAATGTTGCTTTGTAAAATAAAGAAAGAAAGAGGACAATGTATTATATTTCATTATTTTTGTTGAGCAGTAGCAATGAATGACCGATGTCAGGGATTAATGATCTGGGTGGGTAAGCGCTTAGGGCTGCTGTGAAGCTGCACTGAGCACTATCACCCCATATAATACCAATGGGTTTGCACAAATTTACTAGTTAGTGTCTAGAACTACTGGGAGTGCAGTGCTGGAAGGCAGAAGAGGGCAGAAACATACAATTACACCCTGGCCAAGGGTTAATAACAGGATTTATGGGTTGGATTACCCTCGGTGAAGCACTCTTCTGGATCCGCAAATTCCTCTGAAGATTCTGGAAGTTGCTCAATTAGTTCCCTTGATTTTCTCAGGTCCACCGTACTGCACTCCGATATACTGTCATCCTGCTTCTGCCAAGAAATGCAAAGAAATGGTAAATTCTTGACTTTACAAAACTAAAAAAACATAAACACCCAGCCAAGATCAATCATTTTCTGTCTGGAAGAGATTTATACCCATTATCCACTGCAGCCGCCATCATTCTCTGTTTTCCCAGGACACTTCCCAGTTCCACAGTGAATAGTACATGGGGCAAATATATCCAATGCCAAAGGGGAGTTGCTCCACTATACCGGCAGCCTTGTGTAGTGTTGGGGGCAAAGCAAATTACCCTACTGCCAGGGGAACTGAATTCTTCAAAAGACTCCAAAGTGATGAAAAAAATGTGCCAAAGGCTAGGCAAGGTTTTGGGCAAGAGTCAGACAGGATCTGGCTGAATTGGGCATTAATCTGGCAGTATTGGTGCAGCACCCAGTTTATACTCAACCCACCAAATGGTCAGACTCCAAAAGGAGCAAAAAGTGGGCAGGTATCTGGGCAGATCAGGGGTATAAGTGGATGGATTGAATAGGTGTAACAAAAAGTGCCCATGTACAGGGCTATAGGGCAGGGCTACACTGTATCTATATTTACATTGCCATTAGTGGCACAGGATACCAGAGAGCTGAATTGCATTGCACTGATATGTACTGTAGGCACCACTAGGGGGAGCACTGTTTATGATGATGATTTGCACACATGGGCAGAAATTTAGGGTGCTAAATGAGCCCCGGCCATATTTCAGTTTCATCAAAGCAGTGAGAGATGCCATACTGTTTCATTCACTCTGTCTAGCCAAGTAAACGGCCAGCCTTTCGCTGCCACTCTACAAACGTGCCCAAAGTAACCTGGCAGATATTCTCCAGGCTTTATTGTGCCGCGCTATGTAACATGTTTGCACAACATGACTAATAAAGTAAATGCACTCTGTTAGATGTGTTTAATATTAGCACATGGAAGTGTCGTTAGTCATGCTGCCCCCTCGCACCGCCATTACCCGGCCTATACAGCCGATTCCTGAATTCATTAAGTCAACTGCGGTTCCTAACAGGGACGAGTAGTATTTAAATGATCTGTTAATGTCATGCCTGGTGTTCCGGGCCTTACAGCAGGTCGCCCTGACCTATAAATATCCTATGGGCACTTTGTCCTTAATGACTGAGATGCAGAAATGTATTTTATCAAAAGCGAAAGCTCGGGGATGTAGCGCACAGGGCTGCAAACTAATAACACAGACGTTTAAAGGACAAGGCTTCCTATAAATACAGGGAATATGAGACTGTACAGCAACATGCTTACTGGAACCAGTCTCAGCTACAACACAAAACCATTCCACAAACAGCTAAGGATACTCATAGGCAGAGAGCCGTCCCACTAGGACCAGTTACAGGTCCCTCATTCTGGGGAAAAGCACTGGGGGTGCTAGCCATTCATTTAGCTGTAATATTGGTGTGTAGGCGCCATCTCAGTGCATTGTGCCTGAGTCTGAGCTTTCAGCCAGCGCTACACATTAGACCTGCTTTCAGCTAACCTATTGTTTCTCCTACTCCCATGTAACTGGAGGAGTCCCAAGCCGGACTTGGATTTCTTACTATTGAGTGCCATTCTGATACCTACTGGGAGCTGCTATCTTGCTCCCTTCCCATTGTTCTGCTGATCGGCTGCTGGGGGGGAGGGGGGATATCACTCCAACTTGCAGCGCAGCAGTAAAGTGTGCCTGAGTCTGAGCTTTCAGAAGGAGCCGGCGCTACACATTAGAACTGCTTTCAGCTAACCTATTGTTTCTCCTACTCCCATGTAACTGGAGGAGTCCCAAGCCGGACTTGGATTTCTTACTATTGAGTGCTATTCTGATACCTACTGGGAGCTGCTATCTTGCTCCCTTCCCATTGTTCTGCTGATCGGCTGCTGGGGGTGAGGGGGGGGGGATATCACTCCAACTTGCAGCGCAGCAGTAAAGTGTGCCTGAGTCTGAGCTTTCAGAAGGAGCCGGCGCTACACATTAGAACTGCTTTCAGCTAACCTATTGTTTCTCCTACTCCCATGTAACTGGAGGAGTCCCAAGCCGGACTTGGATTTCTTACTATTGAGTGCTATTCTGATACCTACTGGGAGCTGCTATCTTGCTCCCTTCCCATTGTTCTGCTGATCGGCTGCTGGGGGTGAGGGGGGGTGGATATCACTCCAACTTGCAGCGCAGCAGTAAAGTGTGACTGAGGTTTATCAGAGAACAGATCACATGGCTGTGGCACCCTGGGAAATGAAGAATATGGCTAGCCCCATGGGATTTCAAAAGATTTCAATACAGGATTCTGCTGGCGAAGCTCTATTAACTGATGATACACAGGGGGTCATCTGACCACTTAACTTGACCCTGATCTCGTCTAATGATTTATCATGAGTTCTGCCTTAGACATGGCTTGGCACTGGGAGGAATATGCCCTTTCAAAATCTAATTTGTCACACATTTCTATGACTTCATGTTCTGGCCAAATGCCATGACGGATCCTCCCCTTCAGTACAGAGAAAGTTCTGGCAGGGAATGTTTCAGATACTTCAGTGGGGTCAAGGTCTGAAGCTCCGGTAAGTCTGACCATGAAAGGCGACTCGGTGGGGAATGCCAGCACCTCCATACAACTGAATGTTCCTTTTGACAAAAGTTATCAGAGGAATTTAGCACCACAAATGACTTGATTCTACTGGGCAATTAGTTAACCAACCACAGGGGCAGATTCCCAGCATTTTGCCACCCTGGGCAAATGAAAAAACATTTTTGCCCTTAGTTCGTAGTTTGAGACATGATGAAATATTTTGACCCGAATAAAATTTAGATTTTGTCCAAAGCATATATAACTATTTTTTGATAGTGAAACTGCTCCGTACGTTTCCATTGTATTAGTTGCAGCTCCGGGTGTTGTGCTCTTGGCCGGGGCTATTTGTACTCCGCAATGTGTTTAAAGGTGACAGAGGAAGTAGGGATTACATGGCATTACTCTGACACTTAATATTAGAAGAGGAATGTTCCATAGCTTTCAGCGCTCATTTCCAAGGGGTGGTCTGCACGAGCGATGCCGGAACGCATATTTGTGTCTGAGGCTGATGTTTTTAATATAATTGCATACGGAGACTGTACACAAGGGCCTGCTTAGTGCAGCGTTGGCTGGAGAAGGAAAAACGGCAAAGTGTCCCTTTGAGTGTCTAGCGCCTTATTTGAGAGTAATAGATGAAAGAAAGAATGTATTTTAATGATATATGATACTTTATCCTGTGCATTATATCCATTGTGTATTATATAGAGCAGGGAACCCCACCCTTTTATACCCGCGAGCGACATTCAAATGGAAAAAAAGTTTTGGGGAGCAACACAAGGAGAAAAAGGAAAAAAGTTCCTGGAGGTGCCAATGAGAGCTATAACTGGCTATTTGGTAGCCCCTATGTGGACTGGAAGCCTACAGAAGGCTCTGTGTGGCTTTACACTGGGGTTTTATGCAATCAAAGCTTGTCTCCTAACCAGAAATTAAAAAATAAGCAGCTGCTTTGAGGCCCCTGGGAGCAACATGTTACCCCTGAGCCACTGGTTGGGGATCACTGATATAGAGTATTCTGTACCCTCTGTACTCGAATGTACTCTATTAGTCACTGAGTAACCTACTTATCATTTACAGTAGGGGGTACATTATCCCTTATAATACATGAGTGATACTCAGAGTTCCCTGTATAACTCAGCCTGCAGCCTTGTGCCTTTATATGGCCACAGAACCCCTCAGTGACTGCTAATATCCTTATCATTTACAGTAGGGGGTACATTATCCCTTATAAGTTATAATACATGAGTGAGACTCAGAGTTCCCTGTATAACTCAGCCTGCAGCCTTGTGCCTTTATATGGGCACAGAACCCCTCAGTGACTGCTAATATCCTTATCATTTACAGTAGGGGGTACATTATCCCTTATAATACATGAGTGATACTCAGAGTTCCCTGTATAACTCAGCCTGCAGCCTTGTGCCTTTATATGGCCACAGAACCCCTCAGTGACTGCTAATATCCTTATCATTTACAGTAGGGGGTACATTATCCCTTATAAGTTATAATACATGAGTGAGACTCAGAGTTCCCTGTATAACTCAGCCTGCAGCCTTGTGCCTTTATATGGGCACAGAACCCCTCAGTGACTGCTAATATCCTTATCATTTACAGTAGGGGGTACATTATCCCTTATAATACATGAGTGATACTCAGAGTTCCCTGTATAACTCAGCCTGCAGCCTTGTGCCTTTATATGGGCACAGAACCCCTCAGTGACTGCTAATATCCTTATCATTTACAGTAGGGGGTACATTATCCCTTATAAGTTATAATACATGAGTGAGACTCAGAGTTCCCTGTATAACTCAGCCTGCAGCCTTGTGCCTTTATATGGGCACAGAACCCCTCAGTGACTGCTAATATCCTTATCATTTACAGTTGGGGGTACATTATCCCTTATAATACATGAGTGATACTCAGAGTTCCCTGTATAACTCAGCCTGCAGCCTTGTGCCTTTATATGGGCACAGAACCCCTCAGTGACTGCTAATATCCTTATCATTTACAGTAGGGGGTACATTATCCCTTATAATACATGAGTGATACTCAGAGTTCCCTGTATAACTCAGCCTGCAGCCTTGTGCCTTTATATGGGCACAGAACCCCTCAGTGACTGCTAATATCCTTATCATTTACAGTAGGGGGTACATTATCCCTTATAAGTTATAATACATGAGTGAGACTCAGAGTTCCCTGTATAACTCAGCCTGCAGCCTTGTGCCTTTATATGGGCACAGAACCCCTCAGTGACTGCTAATATCCTTATCATTTACAGTTGGGGGTACATTATCCCTTATAATACATGAGTGATACTCAGAGTTCCCTGTATAACTCAGCCTGCAGCCTTGTGCCTTTATATGGGCACAGAACCCCTCAGTGACTGCTAATATCCTTATCATTTACAGTAGGGGGTACATTATCCCTTATAATACATGAGTGATACTCAGAGTTCCCTGTATAACTCAGCCTGCAGCCTTGTGCCTTTATATGGGGGGCACAGAACCCCTCAGTGACTGCTAATATCCTTATCATTTACAGTAGGGGGTACATTATCCCTTATAATACATGAGTGATACTCAGAGTTCCCTGTATAACTCAGCCTGCAGCCTTGTGCCTTTATATGGGCACAGAACCCCTCAGTGACTGCTAATATCCTTATCAATTTTAGGTGGGGATATATTTTGAACATGAGTTTATAAATACCTACACTGACGTATTTCATTATGGTGTCCTGGTTTCTATCTGTATATCAGTCTATGTATCGGTATATATATCTACCTGCCCGTCACTATCAAAGTGAACCCATGAATGTACCAAGAGCCGCAGCTTTTCTCTGGGTACAGTTGAGTTTAGCAGTATAACAGCTGCACAGTCATTTCTTGTTTCAAGTTACAAGGCACGTATAAAGCTGGAATGGTTTAATAAGAAAGGAAAGAGATGAAAGGCAGAGATAGCTGCAGTAGGTATGGCAAGGCTGAAAGAGAATTATGCTGTGAATATCAGAGTTTAGATGTGAAATAAATGTATTTATAGAGGGTTGTATGTGCATATATTCCATCCACAGGTCCCGACACAGCTTCTATTTGCCTGCAATATATATATATACTGGGATTGCTACAGGCTGTATAGTGCAATAAGCTACAGGCTCAGTTTGGAGCATTAACCTATAGACTGCAATTGCCACAATAAGCTTAATTCTTTCTTTAAACTGTCATATAAACTAAACAGCAGTTACTGGTTGGTTGCTATGGATTACTAGACCTGAAAAAAAAAACATTACTCCACAACCCTCCATGAATAGCTCATGTATAGCTCCCAACATTTGAATATTAAAAAGCAGGATCCAAGTTTAGGCCATACTTGAAACCCCACCTACTTTGCCATATGCACCACCCCTTTTGATTTTTGAATGCTTGTATACTTTGCAAAGGAGAAGAAAGGAGCTCCTGCTAAACTCACCCAGATGGAGGGGTCTGGAGCAATAACCTGCTCTAAATGGCAGACATTCCTTACATATAAATAGGATACAGGTTCTCTTGAAATTCTAATTTTGGCCCTTAATGCACTGCCTATTGTCAGGATGCTGCCTTGGCTGGTACCAGTTACGGCTGATTTATTATGGTGGATTAGTGTCCAGCTGACTCCACTTTGTTGCAGTCACAATGAAATCCTTCTGCGGTGTTAAGCTCATTCTGTTTCATGATCCCCGCACTGTCAGACGCTGGGGCGGCTGAATAGGTAACAGGGTGTGAGCCCCTAATCTACTGGGAAACTGAGGGCCAGGGTAAGGCCTTGCTTTGGAATGAAAGCTGTAAAGTTGAGTTAACTTTCCCTTTAAAAAAGAAGAGCTTGAATGAGCGTGTGTGTGAACATGTACAAGAATATATATATATTTATATATATGGGGTATTTACTAGGCACTGTACTAAAGTATCTCCTGCTGGATGGCTACAACTACTCCCAGGGCAAGAGGCTTCTAAAACCAACATTAGAGGGGAGAGTTTCCCTTTAAGTTCTAATGATGCTTTGCGTCCCCTATGGCACTGTGCCGTGATGAAATCCTATTGAAATACAGAATATCTGGGGAGCAGAGAAGTAGGTGATGGAAGGGGACCTATCAACTCTGTCAGAAGCCGTCAGCCACGCACTCACGTCCAACAGCAATGCCTGTCATGGGGCAGATAGCGACGTGTTGGCACGGGGTGGAAAAGGTGACGCATGCAGGAAGCTATCAGGCAAGGTGCATGGAAAGAACATGTAGCCTTTCTACAACAACATGACAGAGAAGGCTTATTAAGCCTGTTGCCCCCCAGTTGTTGATAAACCCCAGTTCCCAGTACGCCCCAAAAACCAAGCTCAGCAGGATGGAAACCAGTGCTGCTATGGTGTGACCATACATACAGCCAAGATAACCCAAAAGGAACTTAAGTAGAGCCATTTTACCCTTATTCACCCAAGTAATGGGGCCCTGAGATAACTAACTGGCACATCCATGGGTACCACAATGGCACCACTATGGCTACACCTAAATGCTGAAGTACATACCAGGGCAGGCAGGGGGGTATATTTATAGCTTGTGGTGCCACCATGGAAGGTACCACCCTCCTAGTTTTTAGGGGAAATTCAATCCAGATTTTCCCTACCCCTTCCAGATCCATAGATGATGATTTTTCTATATAAAATCAGCATGTCTCAATATGTTACTTTCCCTTTTGCAATATACAAATATTCTAGTAGTCTCCTAGACTGGCAGAAGGTACCTGTGGGCATGAATCAGTTTTGTTATGAATCATAAAACAATATGTCTATGACACGAGGGGAATAAGACAAAGATAAGGAGAGCAGGTACTGTGCTGCGGAACTGCTAGCCCATATCAGTGCAATTAAATGGACTTTTGATAAAAAGGCTGTCTATACACAGTATGGTAAGGCAGGCTGGCGTTATTCTCCGATACTAATACTAAAGGGGGATATTGAGCAGCAGGAATTGATTATATGTAACTGAATATACAGAACAGCAATGAGGTTCATAATGTAATAGATAAGGTTTTACCATGACTGGTTGTCCCTCCCTCAGCAACAGATGAGAAATGTTGAAGATCTGTTTCTATGAGATTTGCCCTCATAATCCCAACACCAACAGAACAGAACAAAACCCAATCCTTAAGTTGTTAATAAATGCAATGGCTGGAGCTACTAGCTGCCACTTATGTAGGTACCATTGTAGCAAATACATACTGAATGAAGAGCTATACACAAGGTTTCCTGCCTTTTTACCCAATTTCTGCCCCAACCTGACCCATGACCCATGATAAAACTCCACCCCTTTTACACCACAGCCACGCCCCTCCTGGCTCTGACCCACCCACAACATCATCAGCCAGCCTTTCCAAACTGCTATTCTCCCTGCCAAAAGGAGGCAACACCCTAGTTTTGGGCAGAAAATGGACAGTGTGGGTAGTCCATGGGTACTTGGGTAAAGTGCAGGCACTGGTCCCCATCACTTCTGGTTTATGTGGTTTTGGGTCAGGATTAAAGTCAATCCCCTGTGGGACGGTTCAGGTAGTAGGTCTGGGGTGGAGTGAATTTAGTAGGCATATCAGCGGGCATATCAGTGGGTACTGCTCTGACATGTCTGCCCAAATGGACCCACACAGGGGGTTGAAAAAAAATAACAAAAAACATTTTTTCTAGGTAGGTACTAGGTCCTAGGCAAGTGCCCCGGGGGCTTATATAGAACATATGGCCCTGTATATAACAGAAGCCTAAGGAAAGGCCAAGTACTCTGCAGGTTTAAACGTGTTATTGTTATAAACAGTGACTATATTATTATATTCTAATAAGAGACCAGCACTGCTTAGAGGTTCACAACAATAACACAGGGTTAGTTTCCCTTTAACAATAACATTATTAAGATGCACTCACTGGGCCGTATGGGGAAAAAGCTAATTTCTTGGGTTATTTCTTACAAAATCAGGCCTGGAGCTGGATTAGGAGCCAAATTTCCCCCCAATTCATTGATCCTGGCACAGACACTGAGATGATATCTGTATGCCCTGATCTGTAATGCTACTTCCAGGACACTAAACGTAGATATAAATTGAACTACTAACACCACAGCTTCCAAATTCTTAAAGCAAACTACAGTTCCCATAATCCCCTATCGGTATGTGAAATGTGCCAATGATAGCAGATCCCTGGGATACAGCATCAGCGAACTTATCTGGGCCAAGCACAGGACCCAAAATAAATGCAATCTATTTCTGCAGCTTACTGTATAAAGTCCCTCTATGTTTACTCCTATTTGTGTTAGATACAGCCAATGAGGCAGCTGATGGATGGGGTATGAGGAATGAAACGGCACTCCGGCTGTGAGGAAGAGGAGGAATTTCCCAGCCGAATTGGGAAACAGAAAAGCCCCCCTTTATTCATAACAATGGGGTATTCCTATGTTAGTCCTGCGTGCCCTATGTGCCCTGGGCATATAAACAGGACAATTCTACCAAATATTACATGCCTTTTGCTGCTACAATGTGTATTGGTCAGACTGCTGCAATGCCAGGAATAGAAGCATCTCAGCCGGGGAAGTATCCGATGAGCCCCCTCTAGTCTTACAGGGATCACAATAGGAAATGTGGGTGCCAGGAAGCAGGAATGCAATATTCTGGTCTAATGGAGGGGGGGTTTTGATTGACAAAGAATCATGTATTATTCTGACAACCAACCCCATGGATGCCATTGTAAGGTTAGACCTACGCGGCTTCTTGCCTGGAGGAGGGGGGGACAAGCCTAACTAGCCCAAGCTGCAGCCTTTTGGGCCCACAGAGAAGCTTCCTTTCTACCACAAAGCAGCAGTTCTGTTATGCTTTATGGCTATGATTTTATCTACATAACTAAGTTTTTAGACCACTGTGGTCCCAGTACTACATGAAGCACAGCTGGTCACTAGTGATGAGCAAATCTGTCCATTTTCGCTTTGCCATAAAATTCACAAAACGGCAAAAAATTCCCGAAAGGCATTTGTTGCGCACTTTTTTTGTCACGCCACATTTTTACCCGACCGCGCCCAATTTGATGGATATCATTGTATACTGGAAAGGTCAATTGAAAGATGAGCTTCCCCTTACATTTCCATAAATCATCCTGGGATTCCATGAGTATCTAGAAAAGCAAATAGGGGTTCCCCCAAATCTTACCCTAAGCGGTCTTTAAAGGGGTAATTTACTTTAAAGTTAACTTTTAGTATGTTATAGAATGCCCCATTTTTAGCAGCCTTTCAGCTGGTCTTCATTTTTTATTTATTTGCCTTCCTCTTCCCTTATCCCCGATATAAGGAAGCTGAGCAAGGCAAAGGGAACTCACCCCACAATTTATTTCATAAGCACTGCGTGTGGATAACCTGCAAAAAGTAATTCTGAGGGGATATTTTTGCTTTAAACTATGTCCATATCACGCAGCTTAGTTTCCCCTAAATGCAGACCTAAAAGGTAGATTTATTTTTATGTGTCCTTACTGAAAGGTAAAGTGTAATGGCCGTGACGCAGACAGGAAATACCATGGTGACGGCCACAAATGGGCAAAGACGGGACAGAAGGGACAGAAACACAATCAGGCGCTGCCCTATAGAGATCGGCTTTTTATTTTAGGTTCATTTCAGAGCAAGTACATTACATTAGCGTCAGAGAAATGTCTCTGTAACTAAACTACAATTCCCAACAAAGCCCTAAAGCCAGTGACTGCTAGAGGATGCTGGGAGATGTAGTACAATAACACCTGAAGCTCCCCTGGTAAGAAGTTATCAGTAGATCAGAGGTTTAACATCAGACTGCAATAAAAGCACTAAAAGCACTAAAAGCAGGATTATTTGGAAGTGTCTCCATTATTAACTGACTACAACTCCCATCATCCCTTTTTCCTTATATCCATTTTGTTTTATTTCTTCCCCCTCTGTCTATATATATCTCCTTAAAAAAAAATGGGATGTCTTAGGCCAACCACCCTGAGTGACACCCAGATGCCTTCACTCTGCTCAAAGCCGCTATGCTTTTGGGTAAGGCCACCCCTTTTCAGGTCACAGGTGGATGGGTCGGGGCGTAGGTATATCAGTAATTGCAAAGCAGTGGATTGGACTGGTTCTGGGTTGGGAGAGGGGCTCAGGGCAGATTAGGGTGAGTTTAACACTAATCCAATGAGGTCAATGGAGGCCTTGGTGAGTCTGGGGGCTATAAATACCCCTTAGGGGTACCTGGGCCTCTAGGTAAACATCCCAGTCTTAGGATATATACCCATAATAGCTTCCCTGTGTCACTGCCATATGTTGGATTTGACTGTATAGCAACATTTGAGTTGGGTTTGGAACTACAGGAAAGAACTGAACCAGTTAAAGGAACACTGTCATGGGAAAACATGTTTTTTTCAAAACCCATCAGTTAATAGAGCTTCTCCAGCAGAATCCTGCATTGTAATCTGTTTTTCCCATGGGGCTAGCCATATTCTTCATTTCCCAGTGTGCCACAGCCATGTGACCTGTGCTCTGTTAAACTTCAGTCACACTTTACTGCTGTGCTGCAAGTTGGAGTGATATCCCCCCCCCCCCCCCCCCCCCAGCAGCCGATCAGCAGAACAATGGGAAGGGAGCAAGAAAGCAGCTCCCAGTAGGTATCAGAATAGCACTCAATAGTAAGAAATCCAAGTCCGGCTTGGGACTCCTCCAGTTACATGGGAGTAGGAGAAACAATAGGTTAGCTGAAAGCAGTTCTAATGGGTAGCGCTGGCTCCTTCTAAAAGCTCAGACTCGGGCACACTTTACTGCTGCGCTGCAAGTTGGAGTGATATCCCCCCCCCCTCACCCCCAGCAGCCGATCAGCAGAACAATGGGAAGGGAGCAAGATAGCAGCTCCCAGTAGGTATCAGAATAGCACTCAATAGTAAGAAATCCAAGTCCGGCTTGGGACTCCTCCAGTTACATGGGAGTAGGAGAAACAATAGGTTAGCTGAAAGCAGTTCTAATGTGTAGCGCTGGCTGAAAGCTCAGACTCAGGCACAATGCACTGAGATGGCGCCTACACACCAATATTACAGCTACAAATACATGAAATACACTGAAATTGGGCAGCGGCATGAACCCAAGCAGTGGAACTTACCTCTTTGCTGATCTCGACATCGGTAAAGATGCTCTGTTCATCTTCCTCATGATACTCCACGTCGGACTCCCCCAAGGCAATGGGCACACAGACAGACAGACGGGGGCTGGTCATGTAGTCGTCACTCTCGCTGACCACGTACTTCTCCCCATTTTTGGAAATGCCCCCGTTGGTGCTGTTCCCTTCTCGGAAATCCTCCTTGCAGGTGTTGGACATGTTGATGTGATTGTTCAGGTTGATGTTGTTGATGTTTTGGTTTTTGGTTGAAAGGTTGGATTTAAAAGCCTGTGCCGGCTTGTCGGGCCTGGTGAATAAGTTACAAAAGAAGTCCACTATGGCTTTTTTGACAAAGCGGATCCCTCTCTGGATGCGCGCAATGGCGATCTGGAGGTTGTTCATTTCTCCGTCCTCATCTGGGGCCGACAGGTTATCTGCACTGAAGGAGCTCAGCAGCAACGCCAGGAAAAGGTTTAGCACCTGCAAAGGGCAACAGGGACATTCATGAGATCACAGGGGCAACAATGGCTGCAATGGATGAGGTTTTATTGTAATGTATAAATATTTAGCAAATCAACATGGCATCTCGCTCTCCTGCCTATAAGCACAAACAGTGCAAAAATGTTCTATATACAGGTATTGGATCTGTTATCTGGAAACCCGTTATCCAGAAAGCTCCAAATTATGGAAAGCCCGTCTCCCATAGACTCCATTTTAATCAAATAATTCAGAATTTTAAAACTGATTTCATTTTTCTCTGTAATAATAAAACAGTACCTTGTAATTGATCCCAACTAAGATATAATTACCCCTTATTGGGGGCAGAACAGCCCTATTGGGTTTATTTAATGGTTAAATGATTCCCTTTTCTCTGTAATAATAAAACAGTACCTGTACTTGATCCCAACTAAGATATAATTACCCCTTATTGGGGGCAGAACAGCCCTATTGGGTTTATTTAATGGTTAAATGATTCCCTTTTCTCTGTAATAATAAAACAGTACCTGTACTTGATCCCAACTAAGATATAATTACCCCTTATTGGGGGCAGAACAGCCCTATTGGGTTTATTTAATGGTTAAATGATTCCCTTTTCTCTGTAATAATAAAACAGTACCTGTACTTGATCCCAACTAAGATATAATTACCCCTTATTGGGGGCAGAACAGCCCTATTGGGTTTATTTAATGGTTAAATGATTCCCTTTTCTCTGTAATAATAAAACAGTACCTGTACTTGATCCCAACTAAGATATAATTACCCCTTATTGGGGGCAGAACAGCCCTATTGGGTTTATTTAATGGTTAAATGATTCCCTTTTCTCTGTAATAATAAAACAGTACCTGTACTTGATCCCAACTAAGATATAATTACCCCTTATTGGGTGCAAAACAATCCTATTGGGTTTAATCAATGGTTTATTTAGTAGACTTAAGGTATGGAGATCCAAATTATGGAAAGACCCCTTATCCGGAATACCCTTGGTCCCGAGCATTCTGGATAACGGGTCCTCTACCTGTAATACATCACAGACTGCCACAGGAATATCAGGGCAGCTGGCACGTATACTCTGATATAGTCTCTGTAGTAGTTACTTTGGCTTGACACCCCAGTACACAGTAAGTTGTGCCTTCATACTTGTTCCATTACATGGAAAGGCTTTGTAGGGAATACAGATAATACTGATCCATTAGTCACGTATTTACTAGCTGGGGGGTGAACTATGGTAAGTGGCAGAGCACTGGCGAATCAGGGAGCTCTGAGATTATAAAGAGAGTAACAGAAAGAGGGGGGGGCAGAGATGATCACTGAATAGCGCAGTATCATTAAAAAGGATTGATCTATGATCATTTACTGGTTATACAGAGAACACTGAGTATCACTTATGTATTATAAAGGATAATGTACCCCCTACTGTAAATGATAAGGATATTAGCAGTCACTGAGGGGTTCTGTGCCCATATAAAGGCAGAAGGCTGCAGGCTGAGTTATACAGGGAACTCTGAGTATCACTCATGTATTATAAGGGATAATGTACCCCCTACTGTAAATGATAAGGATATTAGCAGTCACTGAGGGGTTCTGTGCCCATATAAAGGCACAAAGCTGCAGGCTGAGTTATACAGGGAACTCTGAGTATCACTCATGTATTATAAGGGATAATGTACCCCCTACTGTAAATAATAAGGATATTAGCAGTCACTGAGGGGTTCTGTGCCCATATAAAGGCACAAGGCTGCAGGCTGAGTTATACAGGGAACTCTGAGTATCACTCATGTATTATAAGGGATAATGTACCCCCTACTGTAAATGATAAGGATATTAGCAGTCACTGAGGGGTTCTGTGCCCATATAAAGGCACAAGGCTGCAGGCTGAGTTATACAGGGAACTCTGAGTATCACTCATGTATTATAAGGGATAATGTACCCCCTACTGTAAATGATAAGGATATTAGAATTGGGGAATTTTGGGGTGATTTTTCAAATATAAAGTGGTAGTGGTTGATTCTTCTAATGATTCATGTGACAAACCTGACACGCTAAACACCCATGTAACAGTTATTCCCGGCATTAGGTAAGTACAATCCAGCCCCATAGCAGTTAATAGGTATTTTCCCAGTGAGCTGCATTTATTCCCTTCAGACAATGGCAGTTTCCGTAGTATTGACCGAACACAAACAATACATTTCAGGGCAGGATTAAAGGATCCGGGTATCGTCTCATGTTTTTTCTCGCCGTGCTTTGCACCCAGCGCCCCTTTTTTTCTTTTTTGTTGTTGTGAAATTTTCAAAACAAACAACTCGATTTGTTCTCCTCTGCAAACATCTATAAAATCGATCGCTCCCTTCTCCGATAAGGGGCACGTCTTGTCATATCTGCTGCCATTGTCAGGCGCCTGTTTTGTGTGTGTGTTTTTTTTTAAAGGGGAAACAAAGAGGTGGAAAAAAAAGAGCCACACAGAAGCGATACTTGTTGCAATTACACACGCCACGGATAACCTTTGCTACGAAGTACGGCTGGAGAAAAAGCCGCCATTGTGCCGCGACTGATTGAAACTTTTATGCCTTCTCCGTAGAGAGGAGACAGACAATTTTTACCCAGCCGATGGATGTGACATATGGTCAGGTAAATTCACCGGCGTCTATTCAAGCACAAAAAGACGTCAGAAATAGACTTGGTCAGAAATAGGCATCTGGAGAAAAAAGATATATATTTAACGCTCTCTGCGCTCTCATATTCTGTGCTAGGAAACAAGCCGCCGGCCTCGGAACATTTTTTATTTTTTTTCTCGCGTGGTGCCACTCTGAGCGAGTGGGAGTGAGCATTCATATTGAACAAATGGTAATAAGAGGAGCGTTTCAAAATGGAGGCCACACGCTGACTCCTTTGATCCATAATGCATTGTGCCCCGTGAAGCCTTAATCTGTGGTATTGTGCGCTAAATTGCCGGGGTGCGGAGCAGAGCTCCCCAACCCAACTGTAAAGCGCGCTTACATTTTTGAGCAGGAAATTTACATTGTGATCCTTTCTTCCATCAAGAGCATAGTTCCAGCATTAATAATAAAAAAAATCCTGACGATATCACAAGGGGGGAATATTACTGTAAGGGGAAAAAGTGCTGTTTATTCTACTGTAAAAAGATCATTTCTGCATCTGTAACGCAGAACAATGGCTCATGAAATGCACAAATAGAAATTGACAGCAGAAGAGAATGAGCTTGCTTTAAACCCTTATTAACTACTAATATTGACTTGTATTGTTACCCTTTATTTATATAGCGCTGACACATTGCAAGTGGAGCTTACAATCTAATGTCCCTATCACATTCACACACACTATGGTCAGTTTTCAGGAGCTAATTAAGCTGCCTGTAGGTATTTGGTGTACTATGTTATACAGATAGCTAGAATCTCAGCCATAAAGCAGGGCAGGACTGCTGCTTACAATGGGGGTGATCAGATAGGATCTGTGCCACTGTGACAGAATGCTCTGTTATACAGATAGCTAGAATCTCAGCCATAAAGCAGGGCAGGACTGCTGCTTACAATGGGGGTGATCAGATAGGATCTGTGCCACTGTGACAGAATGCTCTGTTATACAGATAGCTAGAATCTCAGCCATAAAGCAGGGTAGGACTGCTGCTTACAATGGGGGGATCAGATAGGATCTGTGCCACTGTGACAGAATGCTCTGTTATACAGATAGCTAGAATCTCAGCCATAAAGCAGGGCAGGACTGCTGCTTACAATGGGGGGATCAGATAGGATCTGTGCCACTGTGACAGAATGCTCTGTTATACAGATAGCTAGAATCTCAGCCATAAAGCAGGGCAGGACTGCTGCTTACAATGGGGGGATCAGATAGGATCTGTGCCACTGTGACAGAATGCTCTGTTATACAGATAGCTAGAATCTCAGCCATAAAGCAGGGTAGGACTGCTGCTTACAATGGGGGGATCAGATAGGATCTGTGCCACTGTGACAGAATACTTTATATTATATACTTTATGGAATGTAATGGATTATCAGCGATTATAATCAGTGTTTGTCGTCGCTGTAATATACAGTAAATGCAGTCTGGGAAATGTCACTAAGGCCGGGCTGCAGCTTTGTCTATTAAAGGGGTGACTCATGTACTGCATTCAGCATTCCATGCCAATCCCCTCGTCAGACTTCACACACAGAGGGGGCCCTACCTGCCATAGCCGCTATTAAATGTACCTGCTGGAAAAAGCTACTGAGAACGATGTAGGAAACTAAGAAACAGCTGGCGGGGGAATAGTGATACAGGTATGGGACCTGTTATGCAGAATGCTGGGGACCTCTGGTTTTCCAGATAAGGGGTTTTTCTATAGTTTGGACATCCATATCTGAAGTCTACCATAAAATCATTTAAACATGAAATAAACCCAATAGGATTGTTCTGCCCCAATAAGGGGTAATTATATCTTAGTTGGGATCAAGTACAGGTACTGTTTTATTATTACAGAGAAAAGGGAATCATTTAACCATTAAATAAACCCAATATGGCTGTTCTGCCCCCAATAAGGGGTAATTATATCTTAGTTGGGATCAAGTACAGGTACTGTTTTATTATTACAGAGAAAAGGGAATCATTTAACCATTAAATAAACCCAATAGGATTGTTCTGCCCCCAATAAGGGGTAATTATATCTTAGTTGGGATCAAGTACAGGTACTGTTTTATTATTACAGAGAAAAGGGAATCATTTAACCATTAAATAAACCCAATAGGGCTGTTCTGCCCCCAATAAGGGGTAATTATATCTTAGTTGGGATCAAGTACAGGTACTGTTTTATTATTACAGAGAAAAGGGAATCATTTAACCATTAAATAAACCCAATAGGGCTGTTCTGCCCCCAATAAGGGGTAATTATATCTTAGTTGGGATCAAGTACAGGTACTGTTTTATTATTACAGAAAAAAAGGGAATCATTTTTGAAAATTAGAATTATTTGGTTATAATGGAGTCTATGGGAGATGGCCTTTCCGTAATTCAGAACTTTCTGGATAATGGGTTGCCGAATAAGGGATCCCATATCAGTACCACAATGGGCTGCTGTAAGGGCTAAAGGTGGCTATACACGTGCAAATTTCAGCTGCTGCTTCCGGCAGTTTATCAGCCCGTGTATGGGCACCCCGACGGGCCTACCTGACCAACATCTAGACTAAAATTGCCCAGAAACCAGAAGGCAAAGCAGCTGAATATACTGTTTTATTTATTAGTTAAAGGCAGAACTAAATGATCATTTTCCCCTCTCTTTTCAGTTGCCCTGTGATGGGAATGGGTAAGTTAGCTAAAGGAATGCCTTTCCCATCAGAGCAAAGCAGCCCTTCCCTCTGTGTGTGTTACATATACAAATATTGATTGCATTTCCCTCGCACTTTGCACAGCCCTCCGATGGGGAGGCTTTAGGGACTGGCACAGCTCCGGCACAATATGACAAGCCGAGCGCAAATATAACTATTGAAAGGGTTCCAGGTAACACATTGAGGCCTAAATGGGAATTTTACTGACTAATTGAACATGATTTCTTCGCTCTACCTATGACTAACAATCTGCCCCGGTTTCGCCGGCCAATTTTAGAAAGGAACAAAACCCAAAGCGGTGGGGTGAGAGATGTGGGATTAGCCGAGCCGAGAGGGGTGTGTGGGGTCGGAGGAGGGGGGGGCTTTATTTCTGATATGTAAGCCTCGAGGAAGCTGCGCCTTTACATCAGGACACCCACGGGTTTGCCAATGGGGAAACTGCTTTGTGAAAAGAAATAAATACTTTAATTGATCCCAGGCTTTCATAATAAGTACAGAAAAGACATCTGTATATGTCGGCTGCCAAGTGGCGGTAAGCTTAAATTAAAAAAGAAAGAGTCTTTGATAAATGGGGGGGTTCCCGAGGAATAAGCCTCCTTTTCCGTTCATGTGCTGTATTGTCTTACGGCAGCAACTGGTAATTCTGTACGGGTTTTCTGTTTTTCCTTTAGCCAGGGTATATTTGAAATGTCAAGACTGTGGCCTGCAAGGTGTTGCTGTACTACAACTCCCACAATTACTGGTTGTAAGGAGCCACTAACAGCTAATTGTGAGCTGGAGGTGTGCAAGTCTCAAAGTATAAATCATTCCAGAGATTAAAGGGATTCTGCCATGATTTTTATGGTATAGATTTATTACTATATTACACTGTTCACATTACAAATAATTGATTCTAATATTTCAATTTTTGTTCTTCTTTATTTTGGGGGTTGTAGCATAATAACTAATGGCAATAGACCAAATACGTCCATTTTATATAATTAGGGCTCCACAAAGTCTGTTTTACCTCAGGTCTAAACAATACCAATCTGTCACAAGAGCCCTTATTGCCCACATAAGTATATGGAAGTGCAGTTGCAATTATATCTGGACAGTGGTAGCTGAACAAAAGCTATTCCTTAGGGTGAAGACACACAGAGCTACTTAGCAGCAGCTACTTGTCATGGCTACTAAACTGCAGAAAATCCCCTGCCATAGACAATACTGAGAATTTCCTCTGCTAAAACAATTATCAGTAAATGATCAGCATTGTCTATTATGTAGCTGTGACAAGTAGCTGCTACTAGTAGCTCTGTGTGTCTTCACCCATATCCTACCCATATTTTTTATCATTTGTGTGCCAGATGATATTTAATAAACCATACTCTGTGCTGCCATATATACACTGGAGAAGAAAAGATCAAAGAGAAAGACACAAACATAGAATATATGATTCTGGCACTTTGGTCCTTTTATACCAGAGCTGTAGTTTTTATGATCTATGACATTGAAAGGTTTATATGTTAAAGCATAGACTTTGGGTATCAGTACTTGATCGCTACAAACAGTAGACTTGTTGATAACAATCTCCATTGATTAAATGGTTAATAATTATTTCCTGTTAAGGATAAATGGGACAAACATGGGACAAACTTACCACAAGGTTTCCAATGACCATGACCAGCATGAAGACAAGAATGCACAAAGGTTGCCCAGCGACCTCCATGCAGTCCCACATGGTCTCTATCCATTCTCCACAGAGAACCCGGAAAACAATAAGAAAGGAGTGGAAGAAGTCATGCATATGCCAGCGAGGGAGCTTGCACTCAGCGCTGATCTTACAGACGCATTCAAAATAATTCCGCCCAAAAAGCTGCACTCCGACCACGGCAAAGATAAAGACGATGATCGCCAAGACAAGGGTGAGGTTGCCGAGTGCTCCAACGGAATTCCCGATGATTTTGATGAGAGTGTTTAACGTTGGCCAGGACTTAGCCAATTTGAAGACTCGAAGCTGTTGAAAAGAAAGCATGATTGAGTCGGATACATGGATTCTACACCAAGGCTTATGGCCAGTGGAAAGTGCCCCAAGTTTGTAATTCTATAATTTCCCTCCGCATAGAAGCATTGCTCTGTAGGACCCCACAAATAATTTGGCCCGGGGTGCATCTCCAGACAGCTCCAGATCAGTGTCGGTCCCTGCAAACCACCGGCTGCTAAAGCCACGTTATTAACATATGTAACTACTAGTGATGGGCGAAATGTTTCGCCAGGCATGGATTCGCGGCGAATTTCCACGTTTCGCCATTGGCGGATAGTTTTGCAAAACGGATAAAAAAATTTGCCGCGGAAAAATTCGCTGCACGACCACAAATTGTCGCCCGCAACAAAACAATAGTCATGGACAACAAAAGAATAGCCGTGCAACGAAAGAATAGCCGCGGGCGACAAAAGAATAGCCACGCGACAAAAGAATAGCCACTGGCGACAAAAGAATAGTCGCGGGCGTCAATTTTTTTTGACGCGTAACATTTACGCCATTTCGCGAATTTTCCGCCGTTTCGCGAATCTTTTGACAGATTCGCGAAATTTTTCGGCGTAGCGAAACGGGACAGATTCGCTCATCACTAGTAACTACTAATATTCCCTCATTTAACATTTGTGTGGGGGGAAATAACAGGCTAAAATGAATTACCAATCTGAAGGAGCGAAGGACGGAGAGGTTTCCCATGCTGGCGAGGCATAATTCCATTAAACTCAAGCAAACAATGATGCTATCGAATATATTCCAGCCCTGCTGGAAATAATAATATGGATCTAAGGCAATGATTTTGAAGACCATTTCGGCTGTGAATATGCCTGTGAAAACCTGCAACACAAAAATGAAATATACCGATTAACACCCATTTAAAGGCAAACTAAACTCCTTCATGTACCCACCCTTCTCCCCAGGTAGCATTTCATACAGAAGTTTTAACCATGCCCTGATTTTGCTTTGATCATGCATAATTTTGAGTTTGGAGGGTTTTTTTGCTATGACGACGGTATTGTTTTTATTGTGAATATTGTGCATTAGTAGCTCGTCCCTCGGGATTGGGGGCTGCCAAGAGTGTCGTGCTGAAGCTCAGCCACTGATCCGACTGTCTGCAGAGATTAAAACTAATTCCATTTCACACGTTTTGTTGTTGGAAGTGGACAATCAGCATATTGGTCTCTGTAACCGGGCGCAGCGTCCGGTACCGGGTACTAAGTATAGACACGAGCCCCTCGGCACAGGGTGGGCATTTTTATTAAGAGAAGGGCAAGCAAATAAATCAGGGCTGCCATGAGAAATCATTGGGCCATGTAGTATTTGATATTTAATACTATTCAGTCCTTCCTCCTCAGAGGCCCACAGTTTACCCCTCTCCAATACATTTCCAGTATATTTGTAATGCCAGCCATGAGTTTTGCTGGTTCTTTTACTGCCCAGGCCTGTGAAACACCTCTTGGGGGGCAACCCTATCCACCACACATCTGGATAACGTGATTGTGGGCCCCAATAACAAAAATAGAAAACTTAATTCCAAGCCATTACCCCAATCCACACCCCATTATGTCAAGCTCACACCAATGATCCACCAGAAACGTGCCCACTCTCATGGATGCTCCAAAGCCTTTCCAGCTCACAATCAGACTTTTTCATTCCCTTAGGCCACCCTCAGCCACAAAGCCCCTAATTGCCACAAAGCCCCTGAATTCCTCCCTATTGTGGCTCTGTGGAATTAATTATCCTCTTTAATCTGGCCATCCATGGAGTGGATCAGATCAGTTAGATCCAGTCCTTCAGCCCTTTGGCTATTGCCTGTTGTACAGTGATGGGACTCATATTGAGCAATGATGTGTTTGTTTACACTGTCTCCATCTTGCATTAATGTAATGATTAAACCCAGTATTTGCAGGGTCAGGGCCTACCAGAGTACCAGAAGATCTCCCTGTGGGCCCAGGCCCTAGAGAGGCCAAGGCCAAGGCAATGCCCATCAGCCCATCTATATCTATTTGCTGTGAGAATGGGCTCAGGGTGTCTGGTTCTCTGGTAGTGACCCAGCCCAACACTGTTTACAACTATATTTGGTGAATATTTAATCCCCCTGGGGAAATTCCATGTGTGTTTGCTTGGAAACTCTAATTCCCAGTCTCCCTGTTGCCATGGGATGATGGGAGCTGTAGTTGAACATGTGCAGAAGTGCAGACGGGACATCCTCTGTCTCCCCAGGGTGAAAAGAAGATGATATTAATTGGTTAAAGAAAGTTCAGATCCTGCTTCTGCCCTTCCCCGTCAGGCTTGGCTTGCTGCTCTGTTGCCCAGTTGTGAAGCCATTCCTGGTAACATGGTTGATATGGCATCTCCCACAGGAAATGCAGCAGCTAAATATAGCCAGGCCCTGGGCACGGCACAACTGCTATGACTTCTCATGTCAACTTATGTGAAATGTTGCCTGGAACAAGTCAAGTGGTGTGTTTTTTTAAACTTTTTATTCCCCCAGTCCGCCTAATGCAGCGTCAGTAACAAATATGCCCTTCGATCCTTTGTGTTTTAAATGCAGATTTTCTATTACAGTAAACAAAGTGTTCACTCTGGGACTGGGTGATCTCCAGGGTGCACGTACCCCCCCAGCCCTGCTGGGCCCTTGCCTGGGTCCCTCTCCCCACGCTGACGGCTTTAGATGTTATATCACAAAAAGCAAGAAGTTGATAGGACTGGAGAGCACTCAGCCTGGCAGTCGGCCTCTCCCTGCCAGCTCCGTGATCATTCCTATGTATGTTCTATTACCAAACCTCAAAGGATTTCACTTATGCCAATTACCGGGCAGGGGGAATGTGACTGCTGACTGCAGGGAAGTAATCTCTGTGGCCTGCCTGCCTCTCTCTGCCCTCTTGATATTTTATTATTTTCCTTTTTATTCCCTTCAGTCCTGGTCAGATCCCATTTCCACTCATACAAGTTTAAAAGGAATCACATTATATCAAAACAGTATGTAAGCTTTTATGATATGGTCAAACATGACTGTCAGGGAAAATGATGGGCACTTATAGACACGGAATGCATTTTGCATCTCCATTAAGGCGGCCATTTCCCCATTGTCCTCATACTGCATTTCTAGTTTAGGTTTGCCATTATAAAAAAACAGGAGGCCTATGGAATGTGGCCAGCCAGCCTGAGAGACAATGGAAGCCTAGGACTGCACGCTGAGTCAGTTACAACTTCCTAGAGGAATAAAGCAATGAAAAATAGCAATAAAGCTCTTGATACTTCAGTAAAGTAATAGTAACGGTATAGTGTTCCTACAAGATACTCACATAGTTTCCAACAGAGAGCATGTACTCAAACTCTGGCGTCATCTTGTAATGCTCCAGCGCCATGAACAGCGTGTTGAGGACAATGCAAATGGTAATGGTCAAGTCAATAAATGGGTCCATCACCACGAATTTCACCCCGTCCTTAATGTCTAGCCAGAGTGAGCAGCAATCCCAGATCAAGTAACTCTGGGCAAAATGGTTCCAACATGGAGGGCACTTCTGCCGGGATTCCTCGAGCTCTGAGACAGATCAGAGGATAGAAAGAATAAATATACACAGCAATATGGCCGTTTAGAGGTTTATATCTCTTAAAGCCTACTTTACAGGGCATGCGATTAACATATAGGTAAAAAAGACTGGAGGAAGGGAGATCTCATCATCAGCAAAGGAAGGGTTTCTTTGGTGCCCAGGCAGACAGATTGTTACCAGTTGAGGGAGTACGAAGCAGCCATTCATTACTGCTGGTATTTGATTTCCTGTAGAATGAAAAGAAGCCGCATTACCTTCCAGAGCATTAGTGAGGACGCTGACGGTGCTGACTGCTCTCTGTCTCTGGAAGGGCTGATCCACGTATTCCACCGACAGGGCGTGGGGCATTAGCAGCTGCATTCTGCTCAGTTCCAGATCCGTAGGTGATGCCTGTGGGGGAAACAGTCAGATCATCAGTCTTTCTGTGTTACTCTGAGGTGGAACTCTGTAGGACCCCGAGGTGCCGATGATTTCCTGACGACCCCCTAAGCTTAGATTCCCAACAGCAACCCACACTGAGCATGTGTAGTGCCACTGGCACACAAAAGATGGAATAATAAGGTAGCAACAGTTTTAAAGGCCAGGATCATTACAGTTATAGGGCTGCTGAACCTCTGGGCCGGTACAGGTATTGGACCTGATATCCAGAATGCTTGGGACCTGGGGTTTTCCGGATAAGGGTGTCTTTTCGTAATTTGGATCTCCTACCTTAAGTCTGCTAAAATATCATTTAAACATTAGATAAACCCAATAGAATTGTTTTGCCCCCGATAAGGGGTAATTATATCTTAGTTGGGATCAAGTACAGGTACTGTTTTATTATTACAGAGAAAAGGGAATCATTTAACCATTAAATAAACCCAATAGGGCTGTTCTGCCCCAATAAGAGGTAATTATATCTTAGTTGGGATCAAGTACAGGTACTGTTTTATTATTACAGAGAAAAGGGAATCATTTAACCATTAAATAAACCCAATAGGGCTGTTCTGCCCCAATAAGGGGTAATTATATCTTAGTTGGGATCAAGTACAGGTACTGTTTTATTATTACAGAGAAAAGGGAATCATTTAACCATTAAATAAACCCAATAGGGCTGTTCTGCCCCAATAAGAGGTAATTATATCTTAGTTGGGATCAAGTACAGGTACTGTTTTATTATTACAGAGAAAAGGGAATCATTTAACCATTAAATAAACCCAATAGGGCTGTTCTGCCCCCAATAAGGGGTAATTATATCTTAGTTGGGATCAAGTACAGGTACTGTTTTATTATTACAGAGAAAAGGGAATCATTTAACCATTAAATAAACCCAATAGGGCTGTTCTGCCCCCAATAAGGGGTAATTATATCTTAGTTGGGATCAAGTACAGGTACTGTTTTATTATTACAGAGAAAAGGGAATCATTTAACCATTAAATAAACCCAATAGGGCTGTTCTGCCCCCAATAAGGGGTAATTATATCTTAGTTGGGATCAAGTACAGGTACTGTTTTATTATTACAAGGAATAAATGAAGAAATCATTCTTAAAAATCTGAATTATTTGATTAACGTTGAGTCTATGTGAGATGGCCTTCCCGTAATCTGGAACCTTCTGGATAACAGGTTTCCGGATACGGGATCCCATACCTCTACTGTATGTTAAGTATATAAAATACAGCATTTCTAGCCAATAAACCCTTTTTCCAAATTAGCAAACCGATTCTGAAAGTCTATTAATGTAGGAACGGCATTAGAACATTTCACAAGATCTCAGAAATTGTTTCAGTCGTATCAATTCATAGAATTTCTGGACACATTGGATTAGTCAGACCTATTAGCGGTGAGTATTGGCACAGGAGGATTGTACGGGAATATAGGTACAGTCGCTGTTCCTAATGAGCCATTAGACCCTATAAAATCCCCTGATTACAAGGGGGCCGATACGTTTCCGATGCCTCCGAGAGCTCTCCAAGCCATCAGGCAGTCTTATCATCAGCGCTGAATTACCCTGATACTCACCCTGAGTGTTTTCAGAACTGGGAGCAACGGATTCAGGAAATACCAGGCTAAATATTTCTAGGAATCAGATAAGGGGCCAGAGAGAAACCCTCAGGCCCGGCGGGCTTTAGAGATTGGCTCATAGGTGGAACTGCCATAGTGGCGTTTGGTCCCAACACAAGTAATTTATTCCACAAAAAGACATTCCAGTGATTTTACCTAATTCCTTGCTTCTAAAATGGAAGCTAGCGCAATTGCCTAAGCTTTATTTATATTAAAGGGGAAGTTAAATTTTAGATAAAAGGTTAGTATATTGGGGAAAGTAGCTGTATCTGTATTTTTTTAATGTTTTTTTTTTATGATTTGCCACTTGGGAAAGCCATATTTACTGGGGAAGGGGGGGGGGGGGGGTCGGTTAGGCAGCCAAACAACTAAAATCGCTTCTTTTCTACCATGGGCTGTATCTTAAAATCAGAAATAAGAAAGAAAGCCATTCTATTCGCTAGGAGGTACCTTAAGCATTGGCAACATCCTCAGAGTTTTAACATACTTATATAATTGCTATGAACTGTGTGTCTGACAATCAGAAAGTAGATGATTCATGGAAACGGGTGCCGGTTGCTATGGTCTGCAAGCATAGCAACCCAGGGCAGCTTAAATGCCAAACTTAGAAGCTGCACAGAGCAGTAATATCCTACATAATTAGCTCAGCTGATTCCAGTCTGTAAACTGACAGCAAAAAAAAATCAGATTCCCAGGGGCCACAGCAACCCAACTGCAATTAAATAGTGATATACAGATAGTATGAGGATGGGGGGCCCACACCAAATGCTATGCCATAACCAGGCCTAAGCACAAAAATAGTCTGGTTCATATCAGGCTAAAAATAAATTTAAGGTGAATTTCCCCTTTAAATAAGCTATGGCTGTAGGAGGATGCAGGGGATTGTAGTTCTGCAATCAGCCAAGGAGCCCTATTATGTTTATTCTTAGTTTCCCTTTCTCCGGCAGCCTGAATCAGCATATGTTCCTTTGCAGGCAGATCTCAGCGTCTGCTCGACACAAGCAGAAAAGCAGGTGGAACCGAGCGAGTCCCCTAATGTCTTTGCTGAAACATCCCCGTGTTACAGAAGGAGAAATCTCTGTCTTTCTTTGCCAGCAGGAAACATATGCCACTTCTAAGTACCATGTACTTGTACCCAAACTCTTCACTATGAGACAGAAATTAAAGGGGAACTAAAGGACGCAGAATAAATCAATGAATTTAGTTTAATGTTTACAGGATTTACAGCCTGTAACAACTCCCTGAAATCTGATCACATGACTATGCTTTTTGGGATGTGGGTCCCAGGCCCAGACTGGCAATCTGTGGGTTCTGGCAAATGCCAGAGGGGCTGCTGTAAGATCCCATAGACACTCACAATTTATTGGGTTGGTGGGGGGGGCTGTTTGGGCCTCTGTGTACTGAAAATGCCAGGGGCTATTCTGAATCCCAGTCTGGGCCTGTTGGATCCCCTAAAATATTTTGCTCTGGGGTGCAGTAACTTTTATTTGTGCCACTGGGCAAACACCTCTCTGGCAGGGAGCTAAAGATTGAATCATAGATAGATAGATAGATAGATAGATAGATAGATAGATAGATAGATAAATAGATAGATAGATAGATGATAAATAGATAGATAGATAGATGATAGATCGATGATAGATAGATGATAGATATATAGATTAGATATACAGATAGATAGATAGATAGATAGATAGATAGATTATAGATAGATAATAGATAGATTAGATAGATAGATGATGATAGATAGATGATAGATAGATAGATTAGATATACAGATAGATAGATAGATAGATAGATAGATAGATAGATGATAGATAGATGATAGATATATAGATTAGATATACAGATAGATAGATAGATGATAGATAGATTATAGATAGATAGATAGATGATGATAGATAGATGATAGATAGATAGATAGATTAGATATACAGATGGATAGATAGATAGATAGATAGATAGATGGATAGATAGATAGATGATAGATAGATAGATAGATAGATTAGATATACCAATAGATAGACAGATAGATAGATGATAGATAATTATCACATTTTAGTGAATTATATGACAAGTGACATCATTCAGCACTGACTTTAACCAATGACATCATTAAGCCTATTGTACAGGATACGCAGGGTGCGTGTGTATTATAAGGATATATGTAGTGGGTGGGTGGAGGGGGGGTTATACCCATGATACTGGGGCCATTTGTGCACCTCCTGTTATTGTGCCTATTAGAGTAACAGGATGGCTGTTGCTGCTCTCAGTAATTAATAACATCCTAACGAAGCATATGGTGAAACCTAAATCTCCTGTCTCAGCTTCTCATTTTCATATAATTAGACAGGAAGCAGGGGGATATGACTCTGCTCCCGATGTGCTTTCCTGCCAGTATAAATATATGTGTGTGTGTGCCCGATGTTTGATGGGAACTGAGCCGGCTCTATAGCCCACTGTATAGAGTGAGAATGAAACCCCCAGTGCCCCCCTCCTAGTTCAGTGCCCGCATTGCCCTGGCACAGGGAAAGCTATCGATAGCTTCAGAAGAAGAGTGTGGGCAAGGCCGCCAAAGTAACACAAGATCACTTACATCTAAAAATAAATCTAATGACAATACCCTAATGCCCGACTCTGCAATCTTTAATTTGTTTGTTTACCATTTGGTTCCACTGAGGCCCAGAATAGCACATATGCAGGCAGAACAGATTGGCCTCAGCCTTGGTGGGCATCCAAAAGAGGAGGCTCCGAAATGTACAGAGGGCACACTGACATTACATGTGTCAGGCCCAGGGCCATATATGCCAGCTACTGGCCACCCCACTCATTATATAGATACAGTGGAGGGGATCTGTCTCTGAAAGGAGGAAAACGTTAAATATTTTGTGGGAGAGTTGATCAAAACTTGGCCAAGTCGGGCAGACTATGGTAACAGGGTTGCCACCATCTGACTTTAGGGAACCTGGGCAGGGTGACGTCTCGGGGCAGGTGATGTTGGGGCATGGTCAATGACATCGGGGGGGTTATCACATGGTGATCGGTCAATCTAAGAAAGTCCCTCCTGAAAACCGGGTTGTCTGGGTCAAAACCGGGCAGGGGGCAACCCTACTTGGTAACTGGGCCACAGGGTTCAGAGGGTCAAATATATAGTGAATAAACTACCCCCTATTGTAAAATATAGGGATATTATAAGTCACAGAGGAGTTCCTTATAATATATAGGGAATAAAGTACCCCCTATTGTAACATATAGGGATATTATAAGCCCCCAAGGAGTTCCTTATAATATATAGTGAATAAAGTACCCCCTATTGTAACATATAGGGATATTATAAGTCCCCGAGGAGTTCCTTATAATATATAGTGAATAAAGTACCCCCATTGTAACATATAGGGATATTAAAAGTCCCCGATGAGTTCCTTATAATATATAGTGAATAAAGTGCCCCCTATTGTAAAATATAGGGATATTATAAGCCCCCGAGGAGTTCCTTATAATATATAGGGAATAAAGTGCCCCCTATTGTAAAATATAGGGATATTATAAGCCCCCGAGGAGTTCCTTATAATATATAGGGAATAAAGTACCCCCTATTGTAACATATAGGGATATTTTAAGCCCCCAAGGAGTTCCTTATAATATATAGTGAATAAAGTACCCCCTATTGTAACATATAGGGATATTATAAGTCCCCGAGGAGTTCCTTATAATATATAGTGAATAAAGTACCCCCTATTGTAACATATAGGGATATTAAAAGTCCCCGATGAGTTCCTTATAATATATAGTGAATAAAGTGCCCCCTATTGTAAAATATAGGGATATTATAAGCCCCCGAGGAGTTCCTTATAATATATAGGGAATAAAGTGCCCCCTATTGTAAAATATAGGGATATTATAAGTCACCGGGGAGTTCCTTATAATATATAGTGAATAAAGTACCCCCTATTGTAACATATGGGGATATTGTAAGTCACCGAGGAATTCCTTATAATATATAGTGAATAAAGTGCCCCCTATTGTAACATATAGGGATATTATAAGTCACCGAGGAGTTCCTTATAATATATAGTGAATAAAGCGCCCCCTATTGTAACATATAGGGATATTATAAGTCACAAGGAGTTCCTTATAATATATAGTGAATAAAGTACCCCCTATTGTAACATATAGGGATATTATAAGTCACAGAGGAGTTCCTTATAATATATAGTGAATAAAGTGCCCCCTATTGTAACATATATGGATATTATAAGTCCCCGAGGAGTTCCTTATAATATATAGTGAATAAAATGCCCCCTATTGTAAAATATAGGGATATTATAAGCCCCCGAGGAGTTCCTTATAATATATAGTGAATAAAGTGCCCCCTATTGTAAAATATAGGGATATTATAAGTCCCCGAGGAGTTCCTTATAATATATAGTGAATAAAGTGCCCCCTATTGTAAAATATAGGGATATTATAAGTCACGAGGAGTTCCTTATAATATATAGTGAATAAAGTACCCCCTATTGTAAAATATAGGGATATTATAAGTCACGAGGAGTTCCTTATAATATATAGTGAATAAAGTACCACTATTGTAACATATAGGGATATTATAAGCCCCGAGGAGTTCCTTATAATATATAGTGAATAAAGTACCACTATTGTAAAATATAGGGATAGTATAAGTCACTGAAGGCCCAAGTGCTTTTATACCGGTCATGGAACTAATTGGTGACTTCTAATATCCTCATATTTTACAACAGAGGGTCATGTGACAGAAGATATGTATATCATCTTAAATATATTAAATATGTATATAATATAATATAAATCATATATTTTCCCTTTTTGGGATGTGGGTCCCAAGCCCAGACTGGCAATCTGTGGGTTCAGGCAAATGCCAGAGGGGCTGCTGTAAGATGCCATAGACACTCACTATTTATTGGGGTGGGGGGGCTGTTTGGGCCTCTGTGTACTTGGAATGCCAGGGGCTATTCTGGGCCTGTTGGATCCCCTAAAATATTTTGCTGTAGGGTGCAGTAACTTTTATTTGTGCCACTAGGCAAACACCTCTCTGGCAGGGAGCAAAAGGTTGATGATAGATAGATGATAGATAGATAGATAGATGATAGATAGATAGATAGATAGATAGATGATAGATAGATAGATAGATAGATAGATAATAGATAGATTAGATGATAGATAGATAGATACACACATACATACATACATAAATACATAGAGGGAGAGAGAGAGAGAGAGAGAGAGAGAGTGAGAGAGAGAGAGAGAGAGAGAGTGAGTGAGAGAGAGAGAGAGTGAGAGAGAGAGAGAGAGAGAGAGAGTGAGTGAGAGAGAGATAGATAGATCTACTCTGCAGCCTGCTTAATACTACATACAGTATCAGCATGGCTTTCTAGCAGTGGTTCACCTTTACATTAATTTTTGTATGTTATAGAATGTCCTATTCCAAACAGCTTTCCAATTGGTTTTCTTAATCTATTTTTTTTTTATAGTTTTGTTTTTAGTTATTTGATGTCTTTCCAGGTTTCAAAGATTTTATTTTATTGTTCATTTTTATTATTTATCTTCCTGTTTAGATCCTGTCTTATTCGTCTTCCAGTCTCTCATTAAAACCACTGCCTGGTTGCTAGGGTATATAAGACCCCAGCAACCAGATAGCTGCTGAAATATGAAACTGGGGAACTGCTGACCAACTGGCAATTGTTTCAGAATATCAAATCATGTTGCAACATTAAATCATAATTGTGCTTTGGAGCATTATGCGCGTTTGTGGCTCAAATCCACGGTATATATAGCTGAGCATGATGGGAGTTGCTTGGTACGCCTAAATCAATGCACGCTGCTAGTGAAAGGGTTAAAGTATTGCTTTCCGGCTACCTGCCCAGAGAGACCTTGGACGCTCTTGAATCCCCAGGCACACACCTCATGCTGCTGGGAGTGGGATCAGACGTCACACCGAGGCAATTAGCACAATGATCCCCAATCCGTGATATCCGCCCCGTTACTGCCTGCCCTGCACACACATCTCTGAGCCTCATAATCAGCCAGTGGAAAATAAACTTTGCCCAGAAAGAATGTCAGCCTGGTGGGGGCACGGGCACAGACGGGGGGCATATCTATATTTACTTTTCACAGTGCAGCCCATGTTTTGCTAAGCTGCCCCCACCCTACACAGAGGGAAGAAGGACCTGCCACTTGGCTTCCCTAAACCCAACACAGATTTTCTAGATACACAGGATACCAACGTGCCTCACCGAGCATCCATGTCATTGCATCACCAAATCAGCATTGGTTGCCATGGCGCTACGGACATATTTCCTAGACAACCACGATGCTGCCATTAGCAGCGGTCCCTCCCCTCGTCTCCCTCTGGCCCTAGCTCATTCCTGTAAAACACACCTTGCTCTTGGCTGATATGGCACAAAGTGTTGTCAGGAAAGTTGCTGCCATAATGGCCTTCTAGGTTTATTACTGGGCCAAGTCCAACCTGTACATCCCTTTATTATTACCCTTTCTTTATAGATATATACAGCAGCACTTTATAGAGTTTGCGCATCAGTCCCTGCCCCAATGGAGCTTACAACTTTAAAGAAAAAATTATCCCCCCAGAGTGAATACGTAACCAACAGATAGTTTATATTAAGTTAAGTGGCCTATTAAATAATCTCGGCAAACTGGAATATATATATCAGTAAATATTGCCCTTTTACATCCTTTCCCTTGAGCCGCCATTTAGTGATGGGCTGTGTGCTCCCTCCGAGATCAGCTGACAGGAAGTGATGCAGCTCTAACTGTAACAGGAAGTAGTGTGGGAGCAAAAGCCAGAACTCTGCCCATTCATTGGCTGATAGGGCCTAGCATGTATGTGTGCCTTGGCTTGTTTGTGTGCACTGTGAGTCCAATGATCCCAGGGGGCGGCCCTTAATTTTTAAAAAGGCAATTTTGTATTTAGGATTACCCAATGACACATACTACTTAAAAAGTATATTTTTATGAAAATGGTTTATTAAGATGAAGTAGGGTTCGCTTTGGCAAAAAATCAGCAAATTGCATTGAAGTAAATGGGCATTTTTTTCACAGCGAAACCTTGCTCATCCCTACCAGGGAGCAGCGGTGAAGCGACCACCGACCCCACTGAGCAGCTCAGTATGGGGACATTTTGGGGAGTGATGGTCAAGTCATTTAGTCCAGGGTCTCCCATGATGACTAGGAGGGTTTAGTTCCCAAGGTAGCCATCAGGCTACTAATACTCTAATAGCTCTGGTGAGGATAGGGAGTGTAACAGTCGCCAGTTAGGGGTGGCAATTAGTGATGAGCAAATCTGTCCTATTTTGCCAATTTTTACGTGTTTATTATGCAACCGTGTCTTTTTTGATACAACGGTGGTAGGGTTGCCACCTGTCCGGTTTTTGGTAGGGCTGTCTGGGTCAAAACTACCTGCACAGTTCTCCCAATTTGGAAAACAGAGCAGGATTCTCGAAGATAGCCCTGCCCCCGAAAGGGCGGAGCCTTCCCTGTGACATCATGACCCCCACCCCTGTGACGTCACACCCCACATCCCCGCCTGGAGTTCCAGTGCAGGCATATTTTTGGGGCAGTTTCGCTCATTCGCTCATCACCAGTGGCAACTTCACTTGAGTAACAAGTGGGGGGGGGGTCTCATATTATCCAGGTACCCTGGGGGAGGGGGGTATGAGGAGGCTGGGACTTGTAGTTCATAGAGCAGTCTGAAGGCAGCGAACATCACATCCCAGGGGAAAATTAGTTCCCTCAGAAACTCCAAAATGCTTATTTATCTGCGGCCTAAATATTGTAATGGAAATTGCTAGCAGATGGGGGCCTGATACGGGTTTCCCGTAAGCCATTCCGAGAGCAATTGATGTAAGGCAGTGGAAGGGAACATAATCATCTTTTCACAGAGCACAATTACGGCAATTCTTCAATAGCAACTGGAAATGACTTTATATCATTACTTTTGTTTAGGTATAGCCGGCAGGCTGGCTCGCTGCTGCACATACATACTGCTCACATATTTTCTATTACATGGAGATTTGGGGCGCCTACAGTATTGTCTATGGGGTTGGGTTTAGGGGACCAGGATAACTTACCCAAAGGGATCTGTTCTGAGGGGGGGGGGGTCAATAAAAGAGGCGTCTTTAGCCTCCCAGTGAATATACAATGTACAGAGGCTGTGTGCCTATATATCTAGTTCTGTATCCCTGTAGCTACTCTGCCTGGGCGTATGGAATGTACAGAGCAGCCGTGTATCTGGCAGCATGGATGGGAGGCATAGTGCTCCGTAACCATGGGCCTATAGAGCATCTCTGCACAGCTGAATGGAATGCACAGTGAAAGAACGGTGTATTCCCCCATTGTGTAGGGAAATCTCCACTTTACAAGTGGTTTTCCCACAAATTCAGGAATCACACCATTTTGGATCATGGCGGGCTCTGTGTGTGCCAGACAGGCTGGGGCATTAGAAGGGGGGTAGGTAGTACTCCAAGGAGCACTGTAAGGCGCAGACTGCGACCCACTCTATGCCTGTATTTAAGAAATTGAGGTTGTCAAATCCCTCAACTGTAAGCCTTTTTGCTGATTAGAATGATTGGAATGGCTGTTATACTAGACCAGCCAATCAGAGCATTAGATTGATCACAGGGCCAGACCAACCTGTATCCAATCAGAACATAACAATGATCACAGGGCTAGACCAACCTGTATCCAATCAGAGCATTAGAATGATCACAGGGCTAGACCAACCTGTATCCAATCAGAGCATTAGAATGATCACAGGGCTAGACCAACCTGTATCCAATCAGAGCATTAGAATGATCACAGGGCTAGACCAATCTGTATCCAATCAGAGCATTAGAATGATCACAGGGCTAGAGCAACCTGTATCCAATCAGAGCATTAGAATGATCATATGCATAGACCAACCTGTATCCAATCAGAGCATTAGAATGATCACAGGGCTAAACCCACCTGTATCCAATCAGAGCATTAGAATGATCACAGGGCTAGATCAACCTGTATCCAATCAGAGCATTAGAATGACCATATGCCCAGACCAACCTGTATCCAATCAGAGCATTAGAATGATCATTTGCCTAGATCAACCTGTATCCAATCAGAGCATTAGAATGATCACAGGGCTAGACCAACCTGTATCCAATCAGAGCATTAGAATGATCACAGGGCTAGACCAATCTGTATCCAATCAGAGCATTAGAATGATCACAGGGCTAGAGCAACCTGTATTCAATCAGAGCATTAGAATGATCATTTGCCTAGATCAACCTGTATCCAATCAGAGCATTAGAATGATCACAGGGCTAAACCCACCTGTATCCAATCAGAGCATTAGAATGATTACAGGGCTAAACCCACCTGTATCCAATCAGAGCATTAGAATGATCACAGGGCTAGACCAATCTGTATCCAATCAGAGCATTAGAATGATCACAGGGCTAGACCAACCTGTATCCAACCAGAGCATTACAATGATCACAGGGCTAGACCAACCTGTATCCAATCAGAGCATTAGAATGATCATTTGCCTAGATCAACCTGTATCCAATCAGAGCATTAGAATGAGCATATGCATAGACCAACCTGTATCCAATCAGAGCATTAGAATGATCACAGGGCTAGACCAACCTGTATCCAATCAGAGCATTAGAATGATCCTATGCATAGACCAACCTGTATCCAATCAGAGCATTAGAATGATCCTATGTATAGACCAACCTGTATCCAATCAGAGCATTAGAATGATCCTATGTATAGACCAACCTGTATCCAATCAGAGCATTAGAATGATCCTATGTATAGACCAACCTGTATCCAATCAGAGCATTAGAATGATCCTATGCCCAGACCAAGCTATTTACAATCAGAGCATTAGAATGATCCTATGCCCAGACCAAGCTATTTACAATCAGAGCATTAGAATGATCCTATGTATAGACCAACCTGTATCCAATCAGAGCATTAGAATGATCCTATGCCCAGACCAAGCTATTTACAATCAGAGCATTAGAATGATCACAGTGCATACACGCGCCTGCGCACAGAGGGTGGGAAGTGGCCGGCCGGGTTGCCTAGGGCACTTGGCCAGCTTGGCCGCCTCTATCAAGTACATTTAGAATGTTAAATTGGTAAACACAACCATCTGATTGGTTAATGAGTATTTGGCAACAGTTCCTCCTCTGGATACCCAGCAGATTTAACAACAAGGAGTTTGGGGAATCCCTTTTATAGCAAAACAAAGCGTTATAATTAATAACTAATAAGTGGTAATAAATGTGTCATCTCATTAGAGAAAACATTGATTTTGGAGCATGATACAAGGACAATCTGTACTGACATTTATTGGCAATGTCGGTGTGCTGAACTCATCCCACGCCGTGCCCCCCCCCCCCCCCCCCCCCGGCAATCCATGCAGAGTAAATGAATATTATGACGTTGCACTCTCCATATCTGCTTATTTATAGGCAGAAAATACATTCCCACATACATTCTCCAATATGGCCACTTGGGGGTGCTGTTTTAATTGATTGTTTCCATAGATTAAGATGGATCTGCACCCAAATACTGAATGAAAACCCCTTTTATCCGATATTGGCTTTCCTTTAGTTACAAGTGAGTTTCCCACACTGGCTTTCTAGGGAGCGCTGCTGTTTAACCTCCTTGTGTAATAAGCATTTAATTATCTTTTATTGATGTTTGTTGGTAAACTGCGTCTTGGCCAAAACCCTTCCCTGTGTCCTCATTTTCTGTATAGTAAAATCTGCTCTCTAGCACTAATGATTTTTTGTAGGCAAAGTTCCATTATCTGAATAAATGTGTTATTTAATGAATATCTAAAGTACCCATCATGCTTTGGGGAAGGGGGGGGGGTGAAATGTTTAGGAAATATACTACTACTGCCTTCCACTGGTATCAAAGGGAATAGGAGACAACCCCGCATTTAGATCCTTGCTTCTGGTTAAAGCAGGATAGTCTGACTTCCAATCTATAATTGTATTGTTGAACTAAAACTCCCAGACACCTTGACAGCTTTCAGTTGTCAGGCTATTATCCCCACTGCTACTATAGGCACCATCTCTCCCTACTATACCTGCTATCCCACAGCCCCAGTCCCTTCCCAGAGGCTATTATCCCCCCACTGCTACTATAGGCACCATCTCTCCCTACTATACCTGCTATCCCACAGCCCCAGTCCCTTCCCAGAGGCCATTATCCCCCCACTGCTACTATAGGCACCATCTCTCCCTACTATACCTGCTATCCCACAGCCCCAGTACCTTCCCAGAGGCTATTATCCCCCCACTGCTACTATAGGCACCATCTCTCCCTAATATACCTGCTATCCCACAGCCATAGTCCCTTCCCAGAGGCTATTATCCCCCCACTGCTACTATAGGCACCATCTCTCCCTACTATACCTGCTATCCCACAGCCCCAGTCCCTTCCCAGAGGCTATTATCCCCCCACTGCTACTATAGGCACCATCTCTCCCTACTATACCTGCTATCCCACAGCCCCAGTCCCTTCCCAGAGGCTATTATCCCACTGCTACTATAGGCACCATCTCTCCCTATTATACCTGCTATCCCACAGCCACAGTCCCTTCCCAGAGGCTATTATCCCCCCACTGCTACTATAGGCACCATCTCTCCCTACTATACCTGCTATCCCACAGCCCCAGTCCCTTCCCAGAGGCTATTATCCCCCCACTGCTACTATAGGCACCATCTCTCCCTACTATACCTGCTATCCCACAGCCCCAGTCCCTTCCCAGAGGCTATTATCCCCCCACTGCTACTATAGGCACCATCTCTCCCTACTATACCTGCTATCCCACAGCCCCAGTCCCTTCCCAGAGGCTATTATCCCCCCACTGCTACTATAGGCACCATCTCTCCCTACTATACCTGCTATCCCACAGCCCCAGTCCCTTCCCAGAGGCTATTATCCCCCCACTGCTACTATAGGCACCATCTCTCCCTACTATACCTGCTATCCCACAGCCCCAGTCCCTTCCCAGAGGCTATTATCCCACTGCTACTATAGGCACCATCTCTCCCTACTATACCTGCTATCCCACAGCCCCAGTCCCTTCCCAGAGGCTATTATCCCCCCCAATGCTACTATAGGCACCATCTCTCCCTACTATACCTGCTATCCCACAGCCCCAGTCCCTTCCCAGAGGCTATTATCCCCCCACTGCTACTATAGGCACCATCTCTCCCTACTATACCTGCTATCCCACAGCCCCAGTCCCTTCCCAGAGGCTATTATCCCACTGCTACTATAGGCACCATCTCTCCCTACTATACCTGCTATCCCACAGCCCCAGTCCCTTCCCAGAGGCTATTATCCCCCCACTGCTACTATAGGCACCATCTCTCCCTACTATACCTGCTATCCCACAGCCCCAGTCCCTTCCCAGAGGCTATTATCCCCCCACTGCTACTATAGGCACAATCTCTCCCTACTATACCTGCTATCCCACAGCCCCAGTCCCTTCCCAGAGGCTATTATCCCCCCACTGCTACTATAGGCACCATCTCTCCCTACTATACCTGCTATGACACTGCCCCTCTATTATCCCCTCTGTTTCTACTGGAGCTGCTGTGCTACCTACAGTTAGTAGGTAAATATGTAGTTCATTATTAAGCTTTTTCAAACACTTGCCACAAATGTTATTTTGCAGGAAACAAGACGCAGAAAAAAAAATTTATATATTGATTTTTTTGACAAAGCTTCTTAAATTGTTTACTGCTGTGCTTTTCAAAACACTGTATTTAGTGTTGAGCTTTAAAACTAGACAGCCAATACCAGTAACACAGTGTTTATTGCATGTTGCGTAAAAGTTTTTTTAAAGGGACACCATACACCTCACATTTTCTGTACAATTAGATTACATCATACCTATCCTGCCCTAGTATTATGGTATCTCTCTGTACAGGCTATGAGCAAACTTAGGGGGCTGTTCCTGCTGAATTGTGCTTAGTACAGGGGAATCCCTATCCTGCCCTAGTATTATGGTATCTCTCTGTACAGGCTATGAGCAAACTTAGGGGGCTGTTCCTGCTGAATTGTGCTTAGTACAGGGGAATCCCTATGCTGCCATAGTTTTATGGTATCTCTCTGTACAGGCTATGAGCAAACTTAGGGGGCTGTTCCTGCTGAATTGTGCTTAGTACAGGGGAATCCCTATGTGCCATAGTTTTATGGTATCTCTCTGTACAGGCTATGAGCAAACTTAGGGGGCTGTTCCTGCTGAATTGTGCTTAGTACAAGGGAATCCCTATGCTGCCATAGTTTTATGGTATCTCTCTGTACAGGCTATGAGCAAACTTAGGGGGCTGTTCCTGCTGAATTGTGCTTAGTACAGGGGAATCCCTACGCTGCCATAGTTTTATGGTATCTCTCTGTACAGGCTATGAGCAAACTTAGGGGGCTGTTCCTGCTGAATTGTGCTTAGTACAGGGAATCCCTATGCTGCCATAGTTTTATGGTATCTCTCTGTACAGGCTATGAGCAAACTTAGGGGGCTGTTCCTGCTGAATTGTGCTTAGTACAGGGGAATCCCTATGCTGCCATAGTTTTATGGTATCTCTCTGTACAGGCTATGAGCAAACTTAGGGGGCTGTTCCTGCTGAATTGTGCTTAGTACAGGGGAATCCCTACGCTGCCATAGTTTTATGGTATCTCTCTGTACAGGCTATGAGCAAACTTAGGGGGCTGTTCCTGCTGAATTGTGCTTAGTACAGGGGAATCCCTATGCTGCCATAGTTTTATGGTATCTCTCTGTATGGGCTATGAGCACATTTATAAGTATTCCCTGATATATAATATTTCATTTATAGCTTAACTACTGGGGTAGGGGGGCAAAGAGTACAACTGGACCAGGACCTGCCCCCTCAAGGTGTACTGGTCAGTAAAGGGGGGTGCAAGGTGGGTGCAAATTGTGCGCCGGGGCCGGTGACGTGATAGTTCCGTTAGTTGAGACAACACTGCTATATTATTCCCTAGGCTGAAATGAAATATTTCTGTCTGCGCTGCCTTAATCCTCAGAACTGGGATGATGAATATCATTCATAGGGAAACCCCCATATCAGCAAACACAAAGCTCTATTACTTAAGAAGACAGGGCCAACATGCTGCACAGTCTTTCCGTGTAACATTAATCTTCTTCCCCACAAAAGAATAAAAGGATAAATGTAACGGAGACACCAGCAAGAAGCGCAGGGATTAGAGATGGAGTAAGGGGGTATTAGGCGGGGGGGGGAAGGATGCGCTGAACTATAACTAGGAGAATAGGGCACAGTTACTGGCAATGCATTCAAGTTTAATAAAAGATTTTTTTTGCAAATGCCCCTTTATACATCAGCTGTATATATATATATATATATATATATATATATATTAGCATGGTCGATGGTATGTCCCATCCCTACAGCAGGCACAGTGCTCTCAGCTACACGCAGCCAATATTAGGAAAACTACTCAACAGGAGAAAAGCAGCGTTCGATCGGCCTCTCCAACAGCCGGAGAAGAGACACTTCTGCACAATGAATCATAGGGCACACACAGTCTCACCGCTCTCTCACTGTCACGTGTCTATATACCCAGGGCGGGGGCATCCACTGCAGGGCGGGGGCTTCTCTAGTGCCAACACAATTAGACAGATAGAGAGATAGATAAATAGATAGATAGATAGATTGATAGATAATAGATAAATAAGATAACACAGAGAGAGATAGATAGATAGATAGATAGATAGATATAGATAGATAGATAGATAGATAGACAAATGATAGATAGATAGATAGATAGATAGATAGACAAATGATAGATAATATATAGATAGAGAATAGGTAGACAGACAGATAGTCAGGACAGATGATGATGATAGATAGATAGATAGATAGATAGATAGATAGATAGATAGATAGATAGATAGATAATTGATAGATACATATATGGATAAATAAATAAATACATGCAGATAGATACATACAGATAGATAGATAGATAGATAGATAGATAGATAGATAGATAATAGATAAATAAGATAACACAGAGAGAGATAGATAGATAGATAGATAGATAGATAGATAGATATAGATAGATAGATAGATAGATAGATAGACAAATAGGTAAATACATAAATAGATAGATAGACAAATCATAGACAATATATAGATAGAGAATAGGTAGACAGACAGACAGTCAGAACAGATAGATAGATACTTAGATAGATAGATAGATGATAGATAAATAGATAGATAGATAGATACATAAATACACAGATAATAAATAGATACATAAATACATACATAGGTAGATAGATAGATAGACAAATATATAATAAATAGATAGATAATAGATAAATACATAAATACATAGATAGATAATAGATATATACATAAATAGATAGATGATAGATAGATAGATAGATAGATAGATAATAGATAGATACATACATGCATAAATAGATAGATAGATGATAGATAGATAGATAGATAGATAGAACAGATATATAATAAATAGATAAACAAATTATACAAAAGATACAAAGCCCAATAAAATATACATAGATGAATAGATAGTAATATATACAGGCCATGGGACTGGGATTGAGGGAGCCCATTGATTTCAATGCATTCTGTGGGGAAAAACGCTGTGCAAAAAACACCCATTGACTTCAATGTGTTTCACAAATGTATCATCATTTCATGAATTTTTCAAGGATAGGAGCTGATTTGCTCATCGCTTATGGCTAATTATGAAACTGAGGTCACTCACTGGACTGACCCGGCCGCTACTATGAGGATGAGTATGGCAGTTCCCACTCATATGGATAAACACAAAAGGCTCCCTGAGCAGAATTACTATACCCTATTATGTTTTATTATATAAGGTGAAATTGACTGTAATAAGGAAAACAACCTATACTATAATACCTGCATTTCAGTGTAAGGCAGTTACAGCCATTCAGCCCCGGCTGCATTTATGGCTTGATAGCCCATTGAATCCATTCCCCAATGCAGAGCTTAGCTCTTCCATTTACACAGCTACTGGAGCAAAGTGCAGATGATGTTAATTAACACTCGGCGCACAATACTCGCACCCATACGGCCATCAATAAAGTGAAGGGCAAATGAGTTCAGTGGTGAGAGGCAAACACTATAGAATCACGTTCCTCTGTGACCACTCAGGCAGCCATTGTGCCCTTCCTTGCCGGCCCGTGTCATGATTACACAACCTCCAATTGTACGTTTGTGCGCTTTGTCCCATATCAGATAGGGTTTTCAGCTTAGAGAAGAAGGGGCCCATGGGGTGGGGGGGGGAGCTATAGAATTCAGGGATGACAATATGCAGCAATTACTATACCATTTCTGATGCTTTGCCAGGAAGGAGATGGCAATGGGGACACTAACAGCTGCAAATCAATGTTACACAAAGAGAAAGCAGATTTATCAATAGGCAGCGGGCGTACCAAAACAAGCTGCTGATGTATAAAGACAAGATAGTGTCAGTAATAGAGTTACAAAGAAGACTATTATATCATCTTCATGACATCACCAGAGGCTATGACCTCAGAAGCATAAATCATTCTACTTACATTTTCTTCAGCTCCTGATTTTTCCACAATTACAGCTGGTAATAGTAATCCACCGGGCGACGTCGGGTTGGAATACGTCCCAGCTCCTCCGACCAATGACACCACCCCATTGCAATCCACAGAGCTGTTTCTCTTTCCATTCTGGGTGTAGCCGGGTGTATTTGCAAAAGAAAGAGGGCTCGTCTGACTCTGGGTGCTCTGCCGCCTTCCGGCGCGGGGGACCAGCAGGGATCCTCGGTGACCATCGCTGGCATTGCTGACTTCATCATCTGCAAACTCTGTCTCAGAGCAGAGGTCTCGGTTGCGGAATCGAAAGTTAAAGATGCTTCCTTGACTTATCCTGCGTTTGCCAGAACCAGGGCCAAAACCAATGCCAAGGATGGACTAGGAAGAAAATCAGCAGAAAAAAATGGTACAAATTAGGGGTACACTGGAAATGTCTGAGTATTAATGGCTAAACAGATTATTTTTGTTGCCCCTAGCTTCTAGGAAGGTGTTGCTGGTTCAGCCTAAAGCAAGTCATACATGAAGTCATTAGGCCTGCTCACCAACCATTTGAAAACAAATTCAACCACATCAGGCCCAGACTGGCAATCTGTGGGTTCTGGCAAATGCCAGAGGGGCTGCTGTAAGGTGCCATAGACACTCACTATTTATTGGGCTGCTGGGGGGCTGTTTGGGCCTCTGTGTACTTGAAATGCCAGGGCCTATATTGAAGTACGGGCCTGAACCACAAGCTTAACTGAATTGGTTGATCTGAAGACAATCAAATCACCCTAGGCATCAATAAAACCCCACTGGCCACAGGCTTTATAAACAGCCTGAATGATATCTGCACAAGCTTTAATCATTGACTGGAAAGGGAATCACCTTGATCTCCAGTATCAGGAGGAACAAGAATGACTAAATTGGCACCCAGTGTATCCCCAAATACTGAAGTTGTTGCTTGCTAAAGTCAAGTAAGCAATCTAACTTGTTGACTAAAGGTGGCCATACACCATAAGATTTGCTCATTTGGCCAAACAAGCGGATCTGCAGATCTTGCCAGGTGGGCTATACTGGAATGATTTGATTGTTTGACCCAAGGACCAAGCAAATTAATTAAAATGACTGGAATAGGACCCATTGGAGCGAGGACCTGATCTGTGGCCCTTAATTTTGTGGAAAAATTAAACCAGCCCAATCTAAATCTGGGATGATTTTAGGCCAGATATCGGTCGGGTAGGCCCCCACACAGGTAGATTTGAACAACACAAATCGACAGCTAAAATCTGCCTGTGTATGGCCACCTTAAGAGAGCTATTCCATTGCTTATTGAAGTACACTCCATAAAATCCAAAAAGTGGAGACTGAAACCATTTAAGGAACCTGAGCAGAGAAATGTGATTCTAATTCACGTTTCAGAATGTAGGATTACCATCTTGCGGAGACTCTCCTCATCCATCTCACCCCTGGGGGGCTTCATATCTTCCCCATACTCTTCCGTTTCTGAGGATTTCTTTTTCTTTCTCCTGTTTCTCCTCTCTTTGGCACTTTTAGAGCTAAATGGTGACATTTCACAGGAACTGTGGGATGCAGCATCTGGTCCCTTGCTGGCTAATGCCTGGTTATAAAGGAAAGATAATAAAGTACTTGGCAACTTTAGTAAGAAAAATGAAATGTGCCAATCTATGTGATGGTGGCATTTGGGTAGTTTGGGTTGGGTAGGGCAGTGTTGGACTGGGGTACCTGGGGCTTGTGGGCAGTCAGCAGGGCCCACCTGGATCGGGGGCCACTGGGGTTCTTCCCAGTATCCCAGTAGGCTAGTCTGACCCTGGGGTACAGGGATAGATAGATGGTGTCAAGGAAGATTTAGTGTGTGAGCATGTGCTAACCTCTTGTTCTTTCTTTAATTGCTCCATGGCTTGCTGGAATTCCCTCTCTTTCGCTTCTGCTTCGGCAATGGTGGCTTGGTTCTGCTCTTCATACGCCATAGCCACTACGGCCAGGATCAAATTTACAAGGTAAAAAGAACCCAAAAAGATGACGAAGACGAAAAAGATCATGTATGTCTTCCCTGCTGCTCGGAGAGTCTGAAACAACAATTATATCCTTATAACTTACAGATGGGGATAATATTTTGGTAAAACATAAGCAGTTATAAGGGGAGATAGAAGTCCATGTATGTAAAGGCCATAGCTGATGGGCAGGGTCAGTATAGGTGGGAGTATTAGTTCCCAGCCAGGTAGGGGTGCCTTGGGAAGCAGGGGGGCTTCGGTATGACCCAGTATAGAAGGTGGAATTACTCTGTTCCCTGCTAGCGCTCTCTAAGGAATCAGAAAATCTGCAGAAGGGTCCCCTCCTTGGATAGAATTCAGGGAACCCCCCCTCACAAATGAGGAGCAGACCTGCAATAGCTTAAGTAAGGATTGAAGTTGAGTTGTTAAGTTCATACCTGTTGATATAAGTTCTCCCAATAGTCCTGCGTCATGAGGCGGAATAGGGAAAGAAATGCCCAGCCAAACGTATCAAAACTGGTGTAGCCATAATTTGGGTTTCTGCCAGTCTTCATGCAAATAAACCCATCAGGGCACTTCCTAGAAGGACCAAGGAGAAGCAAAGGAATAAGTCATAGCAGATATATTGGCTTTATACAAAACCTTATAATAAATACAACTCCCAATCAGATTGCAATAGGTTCCCCCACTATAATCCAACATTATTTATTTATAGACAAATATGCTCCCAGTTCCATCTCCTCCTCTTTGTATTCAATTACTATTGTGCAAAGGTGACTGAACCATCATCATCTTCACATAGGCTTAAACATCAGAACAATTGTGTGCCCCTAGATTTCTAGATTTCATTAAAGACATGTCATTCCAAGTTTATTTAGATTTTTTTTTCTACCTACCATATTATTGGGTTACCAAGCCCAAACTGCCATTTTGTGGAGTCTGGCAAATGCCGGAGGGGCTGCTGTAATATACCATAGACAGTCACTATTTATTGGACTAGTGGGGGCCTCTGTGTAATGGAAATGTGAGTTGAAATGTCTAAACCCTTTCTGTAAAGGCAAATTAGCCAATGTTTTCACAGAGTTTAAGTTTCCCAGGGGACGGCATAAAAACCGCATAAATTCCAGGAAAAAATAAGATCCGGGAAAAAAGGGACCGTAAAAAAATGGCGCCATTTCCAGAAACGTAAAATCTGGGTTCTACTGTTTCTGTCAATGTACAAACGACACAATTGGTCTTGCTTTGGAATATTCAGGGTCCTCGCCCCACCCATGTCCCTTTTATATTCCAGAAAAGAGACAGTATTACAATTCCAGAATGAAATAGGTACATAGAATATCAAATATCATAATTGCAAAACGAAGACGTGTGTTGCGTAACAATTAATATTCCATTAGGACAATACTTATTATTTCCCCAAAAGCTAAGGCTAGCTCGCAGGGTAATCACAATAAACTACAAACTAAGAAATGGTAGTAATCTAAACTTAGAAATGGCTCAATTAATTTAACCTAAATGTCTCAAATGTCAGGAAATCAAGTAAATAAAACGTACCAAATACAAAAGAGAGATCCGGGTGTATAAACCCCGGATCTGTCTCACAGTTGATATAGGTCAAATTCCCAACACCATCATATCAGCTCTCACAATGTGAAATCCTAAATGCAAAGAACTCACCGTTGTTCAGAAGTGGTTCAGGTGCTCAGAGCCCCGAACCTGTAGCTGGGGAAGGCGAAATCACGCATATGCAAAAGGGCTCCAAATGCACCGGACACAGCGGCTTGCTTAAAACTCGATTTTTATTACTCCATTTAAAAACAATACGCCTGACGCGTTTCGTGTAAATATACACTTAATCACTATGATTAAGTGTATATTTACACGAAACGCGTCAGGCGTATTGTTTTTAAATGGAGTAATAAAAATCGAGTTTTAAGCAAGCCGCTGTGTCCGGTGCATTTGGAGCCCTTTTGCATATGCGCAGGGTAATCACAGCCAATAAAAGTTAATTCAGAACACACTACAATAAATGAGAGATTTTGGAGAGCGGACAAGAAGCGAATGCGAGGGTCTCTCCAGAGTGGCTGTAGAATAACTCCAGACTGTCTCGCCAACCAAGATTTCCAGTTCTGCTGGGAGCCACTGCCTGCCTAACGGAATGACATTCAGCTTTAGAATGACCTAGGGAACACTGCCATGGGAATGTTGGTGCTGTCAGCCAGAAGCCAGAATCGAACAGAATGTCACATATGATGGGCTCGGCCTTCAGCATTAAAGGCCCACGGACCCCTTTTTTCCCTTTATACTAGTTTAATGGCTAATATTACCATGGCGATTGTTTTCCTCTTACCTGATGGCCAATATGGAGGTGCCATTACCTAAGCTTGCTGTTTCACTGTTGCACTGATTGAGGTTAGGTTTACCATCTTTTTATAATATCTGTACCAGCCAAGTGGGGGGAACGGCACAAATGGGGGTGGATCATGATGCAATAGGGAAGGGTTGTGACATCACAGGGGCAGAGCAACAACTTCAAGTTTCATCATCCAGCATGGAATCCAAAGAGGGTTTGGTGAGTATGAAAGCTAGAAAGGGGCAGGCTGGGAGTGGATTGGAGGCAGGCTGTTGCAAATTCATTATTTATAACAAGTACATTGCCATTAAATTTATAATATTGGCCTTGGTTGGTATTTGGCAACCCAAACTGAGCCGTTCAGTTACTCTAGGTATATAACCTTTCCCATAGCTCCCCTGTAGTGTTATGATTCTCTTAGAAGAAGCCAAACAAGCTTCCTTAAAGCCTTCAATAGTCCTACTATTGTCAGGCCCTCATTTGTGGAAAGTCCACAAAAGACCAGGCCTAGGGCAGCAGAATTGTAGAGGCAGTATGTTGTCTGGGCCCACCTGAACTTGGGACTGGGGGGGGATTATTGTACTGCAATTAAGACGGGAGAGGGTTAGTAAGGGCAAGAAAGTACATAGATGTCCCTGTGAAACCGAACCCTAAGTATAAGCCCCTTACAAGAAGCCCAAAGTGGATTTGGCCATAATCAAGGGATGTGCCATGAAAACCCTGGTGGTAAGACCCATGCCCTAAATTTGCCCATAGCCTATACAGAAAGATACCTTTTTAGTACAAGAACAGGGTCGGACTGGGCCACCGGGACACCGGGAAAAAATCCAGAAAGGCCGGGGCCCACCGGGTTTTTTCCCAGGGCCACTGTTCTTGTACTAAATACAGTTCTGCAAGAATAGTTCCATAACACTAATCACAGGCCATACAGAGAGATACTTGGAAACCACGTTAGCACAGATAATACCTTAATACCAAGCAACATTGAGCAGACACAGCCCCCTGGGTTGCCTCCCTGCCTGTACAAAGACATAGCATCAGACTATGGTGGGTAGTACAGTTTACTGAGCCTGCTCCTGCAGGGGCATATGAGCGTATATAGGGAATAGAAGGCCTTTGTATAAACACAGCACGGGGCCCATATTAGGGCTTATTTTAAGCACAATCCTCAGAAGTTGAGTATCTAAATGTGAAGCTCTGTGCTCTTACATGTTCCCAGGCCTCTGACTCAAATAGATATTTGAAAGGGTTTCGATTGAATAGGTAGCCATTATTCTCTGAGGTTTAACTACTCCAAAAGAAGTTCTCTTATAACTCAACACACTGACAGATACTGCTGACAGCACCGGCCAAGTGATTTATCTAGGTCCATTAAGGATAACACATCCTGACTGGTAAGGACTGCTAGATGGAATCAATGCTACAGTCTGGCTGAGCCCAAACAGGGCCTAAACAACCAGAAGGACAAAAAGAACTCCTAAAAAGAATCCAAGGGCAAATTTACTTTATAGACTTTAAATTTACCTTCTGTACTCTCCTATTGTATAGAGTAGGAGGTCAGTGTAATATTATTTCCCTTCCTTTGCTTTCCCTATCAATTTTTCTAATTCGAATTTGGATCTTCATACCATAAGTCTTCTAAGAAATCAATAAAACATTAATTAAACCCAATGGGATTATTTTACATCCGGTAAGGATTAATTATATCTTAGTTGGGATCAAGTACAGGTACTGTTTTATTATTACAGAGAAAAGGGAATCATTTAACCATTAAATAAACCCAATAGGGCTGTTCTGCCCCAATAAGGGGTAATTATATCTTAGTTGGGATCAAGTACAGATACTGTTTTATTATTACAGAGAAAAGGGAATCATTTAACCATTAAATAAACCCAATAGGGCTGTTCTGCCCCCAATAAGGGGTAATTATATCTTAGTTGGGATCAAGTACAGGTACTGTTTTATTATTACAGAGAAAAGGGAATCATTTAACCATTAAATAAACCCAATAGGGCTGTTCTGCCCCCAATAAGGGGTAATTATATCTTAGTTGGGATCAAGTACAGGTACTGTTTTATTATTACAGAGAAAAGGGAATCATTTAACCATTAAATAAACCCAATAGGGCTGTTCTGCCCCCAATAAGGGGTAATTATATCTTAGTTGGGATCAAGTACAGGTACTGTTTTATTATTACAGAGAAAAGGGAATCATTTAACCATTAAATAAACCCAATAGGGCTGTTCTGCCCCAATAAGGGGTAATTATATCTTAGTTGGGATCAAGTACAGGTACTGTTTTATTATTACAGAGAAAAGGGAATCATTTAAACATTAAATAACTTGTAAATGTAAACTCTGCAAATCTTGAATTGAAAAAATGGCTTGACTTTGCCTTGGACAACTCCCATTGACTTCTAAAGTCTAAAGACTTCTAAAGTTGCAAGGCTTTTACATTGAAGCTTTCAGGTTTTTTGCACTTAATAAATATCAGACATTTGAGTTTTTGCACCATAATTCGAATTTCGCAAAATCGTGAAAATAAATCACCCCCTTATAGCCTAGGTTTTATAGTTAAAGTTTTTATAGTCTTAGGGCAATGGCACAAGGGGCAATACTAAGAGATCTGTCTCCCCGTTCATTTTCCCTAAACTGAATTTGCTGTGGGGCCCAGTAACATCTAGTTATGCCACAGTAGGTGATTGTCTTCGGAAAGTAAATAAGTGCATTCTGATACCTACCCAGCTAGATGAAAATAAAAAGTTACAGATCGCCTAGACCTATTCTACATTGCAGCAGTTCCCAACCTTTCTGACCTGTGAGCCCCATTTGTACACAGTACACAGAGTTCGGGAGCAACGCAAGCATAAAAAAAGTTCCTAGGGTGCCAAATAAGGGCTGTGATTGGCTATTTGGTAGCCCCTATGTTGACTGGCAGCCTATAGGAGGTTCTGTTTGGCAGTGCACCTGTTTTTTTACAACCAAAACTTACCTCCAACCCAGCAGCTGCTTTGATGCCAATTTGGAGCAACATCAAAGGGGTTGGGGAGCAACATGTTGCCCCTGAGCCACTGGTTGGGGGCAACTACTATATTATAATTGTTTGTTACTAAGGGCCTTAAAGTGCCTCCTACATTCATCGGCTCCCTTCAACTGCAAGATCTGCTTATTCCGTAGTTATATATTTAGACTTGTGGATACATTTGTACATCAGGAGATGGCATGGAAGTCATTGTTTTTTGGCCAAATGGTCACACTCTTTCTTATCAACTCCTACAGCCCTCCATCCTGTTACAAGGAGCTAAGAAGGGATTCAGCTTAATGGGTGGGTGGGACTTCGTTACCAACAGTAAAGGTGGCCATACACGGGCCGATTGTAGCTGCCGGTCCCTTAGACCGATTCGGCAGCTTATCGGCCCGTGTAGGGGCAGCAACGTTGGGCCTGCATGACCGATATCTGGCCTGAAATTGATTAGATATCGATCGGCAGGTTAAAAAATTCGCATCCCCGAACCGTCTGCACCGATTACCGTAGTTATAATGTCCCCAGGGCCAAACGACCGAATTAGCCTAAACCTACGGATATCGGGAGAAGTTCCGCTGGATTGGCGACCTTGCCAGGCGAGCGGATCTTTACGTGTATGGCCACCTTAAGAGAATATACCAGCGATAGCAGGAACAACACCCTAAAGAACCCATAATCTATGGTCTATGTTAAGTCAACCCTATCTAGAGAGAACGTTTATTTATACATGCAATCATTAAATCTATAGCATATGTGAAGCTTCTGGACGAACTGAAAGTGGAGGAAACCCTGCTGAATGATCTGGTGGTTTTATCAGAGAACTAATGGCTCCAACCAGCCTCTTCCTCTCGTTTCAGTTGACCTTGATGGTGCCTTTAATGTTATTAGCCTTGGCACCTTCCCACTGTGCACAACTAGGAAAGCAAAGCCCCAATGAGAGAGGGATAGAGAGACAGACGGATGGATAGATACAGTAGATGTCTAGATATATAGATGTTGTACATATTCTTGTTTTCATTAGGAAATTACACTGGACAGCTATGGATCTATACTTCCTATACTATCGCTTTTAATGAACAATACAATTTCTTTCACTGGCATAGGTTCATTTAATTGGTCTTTTGCAATGATGATGGCGGCCCTCTGCCAAATATTCTGTAATTTATCCATATGATCCAAGAAAATCTTATAAGGCTTTAGAGAATTTTAAGCAGGGAGGTAAATATGAAAGTTAATTCCCCATAACGCATTAAATATTCTTCAGAAATGATAGTTCTCGGGAGTGATTGACACTAATAGTGTCCCAGTCAGAACCCATTAGTTTGGTCAATAATGATGGTTGAGCGGTTGCTTTGAGCTCTTTCTTTGACTGTTTTTTGGAAAGTGAATCCACAAGCTTCCATAGAAAGTGTTCCGGTAACTAAGATGGGAACGCCATGTGTTCCTTTGGCCAGAGAAGCTGGAATCCATGTGCCATGTTAAGGGATAGCATAGCCAATCAGGTACCGCTATGCTTTATTTAATAATGCAACCCAAAATGAAAACATGGAGATCAACTGGCTGAGGGGTATGTTATGGGGGGTGGGAGCAGGAATGACATCCTATGTTTGCTCATAGCCTGTACAGAGAGATACCATAAAACTATGGCACATAGGGATTCCCCTGTACTAAGCACAATTCAGCAGGAACAGCCCCCCAAGTTTGCTCATAGCCTGTACAGAGAGATACCATAAAACTATGGCACATAGGGATTCCCCTGTACTAAGCACAATTCAGCAGGAACAGCCCCCTAAGTTTGCTCATAACCTGTACAGAGAGATACCATAAAACTAGGGCACATAGGGATTCCCCTGTACTAAGCACAATTCAGCAGGGACAGCCCCCTAAGTTTGCTCATAGCCTGTACAGGGAGATACCATAAAACTATGGCAGCATAGGGATTCCCCTGTACTAAGCACAATTCAGCAGGAACAGCCCCCTAAGTTTGCTCATAGTCTGTACAGAGAGATACCATAAAACTATGGCACATAGGGATTCCCCTGTACTAAGCACAATTCAGCAGGAACAGCCCCCTAAGTTTGTTCATAGCCTGTACAGAGAGATACCATAAAACTATGGCAGCATAGGGATTCCCCTGTACTAAGCACAATTCAGCAGGAACAGCCCCCTAAGTTTGCTCATAGCCTGTACAGAGAGATACCATAAAACTATGGCAGCATAGGGATTCCCCTGTACTAAGCACAATTCAGCAGGAACAGCCCCCTAAGTTTGCTCATAGCCTGTACAGAGAGATACCATAAAACTATGGCAGCATAGGGATTCCCCTGTACTAAGCACAATTCAGCAGGAACAGCCCCCTAAGATAACAAACATATTAGGGTAGCCCATTAAAGGAATAGTTTGCATGATAATTACTGAACCCCAAATTCCTAACTCTGTATTGATCTATAAGGTCTCTCACCGTCGGACAGGATCAGTATCACACATGACGCACCCCTTTCAGTACTATTCTAGGCGCCGCTCCACCAAGGGAAGTATTTTGACTTAATTGAAAAATAAAAGATTTCCGTCTTTCCTAAAATTCTTTAAATAGATGAACGCAGAATTGGACTGTACATGTAATGCAATTGCCCCTACTAATTACCCATTAATTAACATCCCGGAGTTCTCTCTTTCAGCGAGTGATGCTGTAATTACATGCTATTCCCCTACACGGCGAGCAGGCATCATTCTAAACCCTGAAAGCGTTTATTACCTTTCTAATTAACTTGAGAAAGAGTTCCAAGAGGCTATCACATCCATTCTATCAAACCCGCTCATTCTCACTCCGCCCATTCTATTGGACTGCGTATTAGAGAGCAAAACCCTGCGCTTACCCGGCGTCGCTGCTGTTCCCACACAGTAAGGCATCCTTGGCTCCATCCTTGTGGTAGATGTTTGCTACAAGAGAAAGAAAGTCAAACATTATGAATCTAACTTAAACATACCTTTCAACTATTACTGCTTTCTACCCCCAAATGGGTGGGGCTTTGAAGAAAAAGGGCAGGATCTGGGTGTACTGTGGGCGTGCCTAGGTCGGTTATAGGAGAAGAAAAGGTTAAAAATTCAGTAAGCTTTATCAGAAAGGTCTATGTAAGTACAGCCAGAAGCACTTACAGTAATGCTGCACTGAGTCCTCTATTAAAAGAAACACAGGATTTATCGTCTCCTTTGTTGTAAACATGATGTTCCAGTGTCTGACTTCATATTTCAGTGCAGTTCTCTTCTCTCTCCCCTCTCCTGCTCCCCCTCCCACCAGAATGCTAAGAACTCCCTCCCCCCTCCCTTAGGAATGTGTGATCTCCGCTATAACGGCTAGAGCTGCAGGCAGAAAGCAACCTAAAATGGTCGCTGATATCTTAAGCAAAAAGAGAAAGCTTCTAAAGCTGTTTGCTCAAGCATGGTAATGGTTTCTGCAGAATATATTGTTTTAGTTGGCACAAATGTGGCAAATCTATTGGCAGTAAAATGCCAAAATGACTTTCCTTCTCCTTTAATGACTTGTTTTGGCTCATTGAAGTCCAAATATGACGTGTTAGAGACAAGGGCTTGGTAGGGCAATGAGCCTGTGTCTTTTCTGACTTTGACAATTCTGTCCAAACTCAATACAGATCTGAACGCTTGGCTGTCATGTAATAGGACCAGATAAATCAACCTATATGGTGCCAGCTTGCTTGTCTGCCTGTCATGTCAATGGGGAAAAAGCACTTCTTAGGTCATATCATTTTTTCATCAAATGAAAAAATGAATCAAGCCATAAGGGTTCAACATGGTGGCTGAGCTGTAATGCCAAATGATCAAATGTACTTATATAGGGTCAACATGCTCTTCAACTGACATGTCAAATGATTAAATCTACCCATATGGGATCAACATGCACGTTTGTCATGTCGAATGATAGAATCTATGCATATGGGTTTCACATGGCGGATCGGCTGTCATGCCAGATGAGCAATTCTAACCATATTAGGTCAAAATGCTTGCTCAGAAGTCATGGCTGATGACCAATTCTAACCATACTGGGTCAACATGCTTGCTCAGAAGTCATGCCAGATGAACAATTCTAACCATACTGGGTCAACACGCTTGCTCAGAAGTTATGTCAGATGAGCAATTCTAACTATATTGGGTCAACATGTTTGTCATGTCAAATGATCTAATCTACCCATAAAAGGGCAAAAACCAACACGCTTGTTTGGCTGCCATGTCAGATGATCAAATCTACCTAAATGTGGTCAACAACGCATGTTTGGTCAAGTCAAGTCAGTTCAAGTGATCAGTATGCTTGTTTGGAAGTCATGTCAGATGATATGATGATATGGGGTCAACACACTTGTTCGGGAGTTATGTCAAGTGATCAAATCTACCCATATAGGGTCATCATGGTTGTTCAGCTGTCATGTCAGATGATCTAATCTATTCATATGGAGTCAACATGCTTGTTCGGCTGTCACTCTGTCATGTCAGATGATCAAATCTATACATATAGGGTCAACATGCTTGTTCAGCTGTCACTCTGTCATGTCAGATGATCAAATCTATACATATAGGGTCAACATGCTTGTTCGACTGTCATGTCAGATGATCAGATCTACTCATGGAGTCAATATGCTTGTTTGGAAGTCATGTCAGATGATCAAATCTACTCATATGGGGTCAACACGCTTGTTTGGGACTCATGTCAAGTAATCAAATTTACCCATATGGGGCCATCATACTTGTTCAGAAGTCATGCCAGATGATCAATTTTACCCATATGGGGTTAACATTCTTGTTTGGCTATCCTGTCAAATGATAGAATCTACTCATATGGGTTCAACACGTTGGTTCGGCTGTCATGTCAAGTGATAGAATCTACCATATGGGTCAATATGCTTGTTCAGAAATCAGGTCAAGTGATCAAATCTACCCATAAGAGGGCTAAATGTCTTTAAGCTGTCATCAGAACTGATTGAATCTACTTATATGGGTCAACATACCCCTTGACCCAGACAGTGTTGAGATGCTAACCTGTTATATGTGATGGTTATAGAGCTCCACACACAGTTTACAGGTAACCATTTTGTTTCCTATTCTCATTTTGCATTAAATTAGGTACAAGCTACCAGTTACCCAAGTTCTAGCAAGTTGGATGAAGATGTTTAAATGGTATAAACTGAGTGCCGGATTACAGCGGAGGGTTTGTCTGCCCACTGAGTAACACCATATACTTATAGATCTATGTATAAATTTTGCACAACTACATTTGTTTGGTTCCCTGGAAAACATGAGCCTAAAGCCGTGACTCATGGAGCTCTTAAGACTCACATTGTACTGATTAGGCCTAATTCTCCGATAATGTGGGGGGATTGCTCCTGGCGGAGCTCAGTGCCGGCCGTACAGAGAATACAGAGCGTGTATATGGTTGCCATGAATATTACCCCCCTCACTAGAAGCACAGAGCATTCCTGCTTTGTATAATTGCACTTAGGCATGTAGGTGTGAGATGCCGGTATCTGAATCAAATAATTCTCCATGCAACAGAGAATGGGGGTTCAAGGAAGGGAGGCCGTCCCATTCTGTGGGGCCCCTCAGAGCAGCAATATCAGGCAAAAGGGAAAGTAAAGAACTTCCATTGGTCCCCATAGAGTTACCCCTGTTCTTGGAAGGGGCTTCCAAACGATGGGGCCAAAGGGGAAATAAAGAACTTCCATTGGTCCCCATAGAGTTATCTCTGTTCTTGGAGGGGGCTTCCAAACGATGGGGCCAAAGGGGTAATAAAGAACTTCCATTGGTCCCCATAGAGTTATCTCTGTTCTTGGAGGGGGCTTCCAAACGATGGGGCCAAAGGGGTAATAAAGAACTTCCATTGGTCCCCATAGAGTTATCTCTGTTCTTGGAAGGGGCTTCCAAACGATGGGGCCAAAGGGGAAATAAAGAACTTCCATTGGTCCCCATAGAGTTATCTCTGTTCTTGGAAGGGGCTTCCAAACGATGGGGCCAAAGGGGAAATAAAGAACTTCCATTGGTCCCCATAGAGTTATCTCTGTTCTTGGAGGGGGCTTCCAAACGATGGGGCCAAAGGGGAAATAAAGAACTTCCATTGGTCCCCATAGAGTTATCTCTGTTCTTGGAGGGGGCTTCCAAACGATGGGGCCAAAGGGGAAATAAAGAACTTCCATTGGTCCCCATAGAGTTATCTCTGTTCTTGGAGGGGGCTTCCAAATGACGTGACCAAAGGGGAAATAATGAACTTCCATTGGTCCCCATAGAGTTATCTCTGTTCTTGGAGGGGGCTTCCAAATGACGTGGCCAAAGGGGTAGTAAATGCATAACTGAACTGCAATATGAAACTGTAACACCCAGGCTGTGCTAGTGTCTAACCTATAGCATGTTGAGGGGATATAACATGCACCTGTTCTATCCTCCCTCCCCTGAATTCTCCCCACACTTGACTATTACCTGGTTACCCTTCATGAGCAATCACTAGTCGCAGCTACTGGTGCCCATTGTTGAAGCATCAGAGTCCCATTTGCTTAGAAAGGTAAATATGGCCCCGTGGGAGGGAGATAAGGCAACAGGTGCGTGATAAGGTACAGTTTGTAATCAGGAGAGGCTCAAATACTGACGCACACGCATGATGTCAATATATATTATATATATATATATATATATATATACAGTAGCAAATCCTAACATAGCTGCTGAAGAGCTGATGGATAAATTAACCTTCAGTATTGACTAGGTAACAGTCTGCACCCAAGGGTGTTACCCAGCAGCAGCGGAACACTGGGGGCCCGGTAGGGGTATGGAGTGATGAGAAATTTCAATTTAAGTGGGCAAAAAGGATTTTTTGAAAGATTTGGGGGATGAGGAACCCCCAAAAATAATTCAAGTAATGCCACTCTGACAAGCTTGTGTAAACTTAAGGGGCTGTTCCTGCTGAATTGTGCTTAGTACAGGGGAATCCCTATGTGCCATAGTTGTATGGTATCTCTCTGTACAGGCTATGAGCAAACTTAGGGGGCTGTTCCTGCTGAATTGTGCTTAGTACAGGGGAATCCCTATGTGCCATAGTTTTATGGTATCTCTCTATACAGGCTATGAGAAAACTTAGGGGGCTGTTCCTGCTGAATTGTGCTTAGTACAGGGGAATCCCTATGTGCCATAATTTTATGGTATCTCTCTATACAGGCTATGAGAAAACTTAGGGGGCTGTTCCTGCTGAATTGTGCTTAGTACAGGGGAATCCCTAAGTGCCATAGTTTTATGGTAGCTCTCTGTACAGGCTATGAGCAAACTTAGGGGGCTGTTCCTGCTGAATTGTGCTTAGTACAGGGGAATCCGTAAGTGCCATAGTTTATGGTATCTCTCTGTACAGGCAATGAGAAAACTTAGGGGGCTGTTCCTGCTGAATTGTGCTTAGTACAGGGGAATCCCTATGTGCCATAGTTTTATGGTATCTCTCTGTACAGGCTATGAGCAAACTTAGGGGGCTGTTCCTGCTGAATTGTGCTTAGTACAGGGGAATCCCTATGTGCCATAGTTTTATGGTATCTCTCTGTACAGGCTATGAGCAAACTTAGGGGGCTGTTCCTGCTGAATTGTGCTTAAATGCTGCCATAGTTTTATGGAATCTCTCTGCACAGGCTTTGAGCAAACTTAGGGGGCTGTTCCTGCTGAATTGTGCTTAGTACAGGGGAATCCCTATGCTGCCATAGTTTTATGGTATCTCTCTGTACAGGCTATGAGCAAACTTAGGGGGCTGTTCCTGCTGAATTGTGCTTAGTACTGGGGAATCCCTATGCTGCCATAGTTTTATGGTATCTCTCTGTACAGGCTATGAGCAAACTTAGGGGGCTGTTCCTGCTGAATAGTGCTTAGTACAGGGGAATCCCTATGCTGCCATAGTTTTATGGTATCTCTCTGTACAGGCTATGAGCAAACTTAGGGGGCTGTTCCTGCTGAATTGTTCTTAGTACAGGGAATCCCTATGCTGCCATAGTTTTATGGTATCTCTCTGTACAGGCTATGAGCAAACTTAGGGGGCTGTTCCTGCTGAATAGTGCTTAGTACAGGGAATCCCTATGCTGCCCTAGTTTTATGGTATCTCTCTGTACAGGCTATGAGCAAACTTAGGGGGCTGTTCCTGCTGAATTGTGCTTACTATAGGGGAAGCCCTATGCTGCCAGTTTTATGCCCAGAGAACTGAAAGGAATAAGCAGGGAATACAGGCTCCCCCATGGGGATCACCCTGACCCCACCAACAAAGGGTTACCCAAGCAACTGGGTGCCAGTATGTTGACAGCACGGCCGGCTATCAGCGCGCACGGCCCGGAACATTATCTGGGGAGCAGGAATTTTCTGACAGAGAGGGACAGATAATGGAAGCAACAGATATTTCTGCCTTCTCTCTTGCTGTAGGGAGCAGGGAGTGCAGAATCTGTTTTTCCTCCAGCCCTACTAATCAGCGGCCACTGAGTCAGGCGTCACACGTGGGTGAAGTGCACAAACGGATGTCAAGAGTCAATGGCAGAATACATGATGTACCGTTTTCGGCCGCGCCGGTGTCACTTTCATTAGCTTCTCTGGGCAAAGAGGGTTGGGTTCCACACTCACTGCCTGGTACTTGAGGGGGCTGCTGCTTAATGGCTTTAAAATTATTTGTAAGTGCAATTATTACTCAAATCAGTATTTGTCTGGCTGCTCAAATCCCCTGCACTGCTGCTTCCGACTCCTAAAATAATGCATTGCAAAATGCCAGAGTGTCATAAATAATACATATAGTTACATAGTTACATAGGGTTGAAAAAAGACCATTGTCCATCAAGTTCAACCCATCCGAGTAAACCCAGCACACAACCTATACTAACCAATCTATACACTCACATACATAAACTATATATATACAACCAGTAATACTAACTGTAGATATTAGTATCACAATAGCCCCTGCGGTACTCCACTAACCACACTGGCCCAATTAGAAAATGTTCCATTTACCACCAATCTTTGTAATCTATCCTTCAGCCAGTTCTCTATCCAATTACAAATATTATGTTCTAGGCCAATATTCCTCAATTTGATCATTAACCTTCTGTGAGGTACTGTATCAAACGCTTTAGCAAAATCTAAGTAGATGACATCAACTGCCATTCCAGCATCAAGGTTCCTGCTCACCTCCTCATAAAAGGCAACTAAATTAGTCTGGCAAGATCTGTTACGCATAAAACCATGCTGGCACAAACTAATAGTATTGTGAACTGCAATGTATTCAACTATCCTATCCCTTATTACCCCTTCCAGAAGCTTTCCTACTACTGATGTCAGACTAACAGGCCTATAGTTTTCAGGCTGAGAACGAGATCCCTTTTTAAATAATGGCACCACATTAGCAATCCGCCAGTCTCCGAATCCTGAAAAATTAAGTGAAGAGGTTTGGCAATCACAGCGCTCAGCTCATTTAATACCCTGGGATGAATCCCATCTGGTCCTGGACCTTTGTTTACCTTTACATGTTCAAGTCTCTTTTGAATTTCCTCCTGAGTGACCCAATAGAGGTGCAAAGGCAATGGAGAAAGCCCATTCAGTAACTCCAAAAACAATCGCAAAAGCAAAAAGTATCTGCACATTAATTACAAAATCATATCATAAGAAAACAAAGCCCAGCGCGTTTCAACCCAATAAAGGGTCTTCATCAGGAGCAAAAACATTAAAAAAGGGGCCTGCAGAAGCCAGCTGATTAACAGACCTGGAGGAGAACTGATGCAAGAAAATGACTTTTACTTTACTCAACAAGAAACATTGTTTTCAGACACAAATGTGATACTTTTGGAGTCCGTGCAGGGTATTTAGGAGTGGGGCTGCCATATGTACAAAAGGAAAGCAGGGGGGTAGAAAGGATCTCGGGGGTGTGGCTGCAGCAGGACCCACCCACTCATAGGTCATCAGTGCAAAAGGGGGTATAGGGGGCCCACTAACTTCCAGCTATGCCTTAGGGTATATTGTAAGGTACTTTCAATACAGATATCAGGGATTTCCTAACTTACTATCAGAGCATGCTGGGAATTGTAGGTTCACCTTTAAGCAAACTTTCAATTGGTCTTCATTATTTATTTTTTATAGTTTTTTTTATAGTATTTGCCTACTTCTTCTAACTCTTTGCACTTTTGAAATGGGGGTCACTGACCCCAGCAGCCAAAAAACTGTTCCTCTGTGAGGCTACAATTTTATTGTTACTTTTTTATAACTTATATTTCTATTCAGTCCCTCTTCTAATCCTATACCAATCTCTCATTCAAACCACTCTCTGGTTGCTAAATTAATTTGGACCCTAGCAACCGGATAACTCCTGAAACTCCAAACTGAGCTGCTGAACTAAAAGTGAAATAACTAAAGAAATACCAATAATAAAAAATGAAGACCAATTGCAAATCATCTCAGAATATCACTCTCTACATCATAGTAAAGATTAACTCGAAGGTGAACAACCCGCTTTTACAAGAGCTGCAGAGTTGCAGGTTGGACATCCCTCTGGTCAGTTTTCTACCATGACAGATACTCCTTTATCTGATCTGACCACCAGTAGGGCCAGGGTCGGACTGGGCCGTCGGGACACTGGGAAAAATCCCGGCGGCCCAGTCCGACCTTTGCCGGCGCTCCCCCTACTTACTGTTCAATTTATACGCGCTCGGGGAGGACGTCGGGTGGGGGCCCTGCGGGGGGGTTAGGGGGACCCCTGGGGGGGTAGGTGAAACGCCTGGCTGGGGCACCTGTAGGGCCCCTGGGACGGAAGCCCCGGTGGGCCCTGCACCCCCCAGTCCGACCCTGAGTACGGCTGATCCAATCCTTTGAAACCTTGGCCAATGACTGGATTGCACAGATGGCCATGCGTGTATGTGACTAATGTTCATTGGTTACTGTATTTTCCTTTAACCCTCTAAGTGCCAGCCAGGAATAAAAAGTCAGATATAAAAGTGCCAGCATGCCAAAGTGCCTTATGCTTTGGCACAGAATGGGTTAAACACCGCCTCTAATCCCGGCGTAACGCACGCGTGTGCTTGTGAGCAGCACTCCGGCTATTAAGGGAACATTATACCTCCCATGTTGCATCTCAACAGGTTTTTCCAAGAACTAAAGAGAGTTGATGTTAGTGGCCCTCACAGAGCAGCCAGGGAGGCATTGAGCCTTATCCTACAGAGCAGCTGCCTCCACGTTAAAGGGAAAGGCTATAAACAACACGGGCGGAGGATTTACAGTGCTATGCAAGGAATGGTTCAGGATAATCCTTATCTCTCTTGTGCAACTCCCAAGGAAGTATGGTCTCAGCACCACGGGAATAAAGCACTTTCCCTTCATGCACTGCCATTTCTACAAGCGCAGGATTGCCTCAAATTTAAAAAAAAAAAAAAAATCAAATATATTTAATATGTTTTTGTTCATATGTTATGTTCCCGTATATATATAAAAATGTAAACAATACATTTAAATGGGTTAGAAGAAACAGGAATAAAGAAATATGTTTTCCGCACTTGCTAGTGTTGCCCCTACCATCATGTGCCAGAGTCAAAATGTCATTTTAAATTCGCTCTTTCAATGCAGAAAGCACTATTGCCCCCATCGGAGCACAAGAGCTGGCAGGGGGGCAGCTGGAGTTTCAGCTGGAGCATCGGAAATGTCTCTGTTCTTTGCACCTTTCCACCCCCCCAAGATTAGCAAGGAACTCTATGCACTCCCAGAATAAGCACCCCTCTTTCTATATTTCCCACTGGGACCTACAGCACTTATATTTGCCTATTTGTGTCTGTAAGTTACCCTCCTATATAGATTGTAAGCTCTACGGGGCAGGGACCTCCATCCTCTTGTGTTTTTGACTCTTATCGCAACTGTATCTTTTATTTATTTGTCTTTATTGTAATACTTTGTATTTATCTATTATCTTAATAACCCCCTGTTTGTATTAATCTATTCTACTGTACAGCGCTGCGTACTTAAGTAGCACTTTATAAATAAAGATACATACATATATACATACATATGTAGTGCTGCCTGGCAGAGCGGCACAAGGGGTCATTTGCGTTGCACAATACAGGAGTGACATGGGAAAAGCCCTATATTTACCCATTGCTTTTGGGCAACCCTTAGGCCATGTTGTTCCCACTTGGGAAACATATGGTGGGCCTTTTGTGTTTAATCATGTGCTGCATTTGGTGGGGTTTAAATATATATATAGATATATATTCAATTTTGTCATGTGTTGTGCCTTGGTCTGACCACCCTGGAGAGAAAATGTATTCTGATCCCCAAAGGAACAGAAAAAAATCTAAACGCAATATTAACTACAGGAGATTTTAATGAAAAATTCTTAAATATATTTAAACTAAAGAAAAAATTAAAGTCCTCTTCATTTTACAATGCTGTATCCAATTAATATTATTGCCAAATGCTGTCTGTGAATGCTATTTGCAACACTGTAGGGTTGCACTAAATTTACCAGGTAGTAAATCAAGGCCCCATTGTGTGTTTTGTACATGGGCACTCGCTAGGTTGTGCATCTGACTGACAGGCCAAGCAGGGGATGCCCCCCGCCCGCCCACAGCCCCCCGCCCGTGCCTCATACATACAGAGCTGCCCAGTGCAGACACAATGCTGTATTTATGACTGAAGCACAGGAACTTGCACTCCATTTTAGAGCTCAAAGACCTGTATCTGAGGTGCTATGTGTGGGTCAGGGAGCAAAATGCAAAAAATTATGGGTTTGGGTGCAACTGTTTCACTTTGCATCGGACACTTTATAAATGGGACCTTTCAAATTCAGTCATATCAATGTCCTGGGATTTAAATAAATAGTGAGTGTCTATGGCACCTTACAGAAGCCCCTCCGGCATTTGCCAGAACCCACAGATTGCCAGTCCAGGCCTGACTGCATGTATATAAAATATATAGATATCCTTAGCATAGGCCACATGGAGATCAAAGGACCTAGAACTGAAGCCAGCTATACACTTGCACACATAATAATTCCCAGCACTTTACGCAATGAGGTTTTGTTTACAATCCTAGATATAAGGCCATTAGACCAGAGAAACAATCCTATTTCATGAAATGCAAGACACACGCTGGGATCTCCATGGGTTATGAGTTAGAAGATCCTCTGCTGAATTCAAGCTCAGAACATATAACTTGGCTTGTCAGAGAGAGTGGAAAATCTGTCATGTGAGACCAATGGGCAAAATAGTGCAGTCAAATAGAGTCTTCAGGGACTTAAGAGAAGGACCTAACAGGCACACACTGTGATATTCATGGTGCTTTCAGCAGTCGCTAGCCTGGTTTTTCAGTGACAGGCAAAAGAAATAAAATAAATGTAAATGGTCAGTATAATTCATGAAATTAAATTTGATTTTTGCCATGACCTGTATAGCTTAAAGCAAAAAAAATTAGTCTAGATCAGGGCCGTTCCTCAAGAGATGTTTACGACCCAAGATGGCTCAAGACCTCCACCGAACTATAAGACTTTATCATTTCATAATGAACCCTGAACATAGAGTATAGTGAATAAAGTGGCCACTGCATGGAAAAAGTTGGACACCAACGGTCTAGATGTTTTTCTATAACAAGAATTCAAAAGACACACATCGAGATCAAAAACGTTCTCTTCTGAAAATCAGCACAATATTATAACACATGCAGGACAAAAATGGGAGATAAAATAATTACATGGGGTATATTAAGCTTAATTAACACTCATTCCTAAGAAACTTGAGGGGGAGAAGGCTTTCTAGATCTGTCTATGGTCTGAATGGGAATTTCTTTTTCCATCTTCTCTGGCTCATTTGTCTCTACTACTATAACTCTACTTCAGCTTGATTCTATAAGTCCTTCACTCCCACGTCCTAAGCACTTCTGCCTAAGGGTAGTGGTGGGAAATGGAGTTCAGTTGTCTATAAGTTTTTGTTGTGAGCACTTGAGGGTAATATGAATGCAATTACGTCCCATCATGGTCATGTGTCTTGGTTCTAGAGCAGTGTACCTGACCTATCTCCAGAAGGCTCAATATCTGATATGGGACAAATTTAAATTAAAATGTATGTTATCTAGGCAGCTGTGAAAGTAAAATTCAACTTCTGTTGCACTGTCTGTGGCCAAATAAAAGGGTAATGCTCCCATAATACGCAAGTTGGCTGTACGGTTCCTACACTGACTATGCATCACAATAATGATACCACTCCAGGTATCCAGGGAACATCAGCACCACCACCATGGTTTTGGCAAGTTAGTGTGCGGGTAGACTACCACAATATTGGAAGTAAACTCTAACATCATTAACCTACATCTGTAACGATCTACTCTACATCACAATGGGAGGCAGAGATGAATATGAGGTCTAAATAAATAATTATATTGTGGTATCTACTCTACATCACAATGGGAGGCAGAGACGGATATGAGGTCTAAATAAATAATTATATTGTGGTATGGGTAGAACAACCTGGCCGGGGGCAAGACGGTTCTGCAGGCCCTTCTGGGGATAACGTTGTAATTATGTTCCAGGAGATCTAATTCCTTGTACTTTTCTGTTGTGAGATCCATATATCAAGGTATATACAAATAACTGCAAGTGCTTTCTAAGCAATCCCCCAACTTTAAACACTGCCCATAAGCTAAAGGTTGTGTAGGTCGCTGTTTGTTACTATATGCCCCGTTACATTCTGTGTTTTATCTCCAGTGTCCCTTTAAGTATTCCGAGATAAGTAATTAAGGTAAAGCTCTAGCGGAGCAGTGAGGATATGATTACAGTATCTGATGTAACACCTTCGCCAGTAATAGAGATCTCATCTGGAATCTTTGCCCTCTATTATCCTGCTTGTGAAGCAATCACTGCCAGAACATGCAAACTTGCCTTGAGCAAGACAGGACTCAGGCACCGGCGCAGATCACAATAAAAACCAATCAGAAACGAAACACAAAGGACTAAATTAGACCTAAGCCGGAATTCTCAGAGCCTCTGTTCTACAGCCTCATATTTCTCTTACATTTAGATCTGACATGTATCTGAAAGCAATGGCATCTCCAAACATATCAGGGGAGTAAGTTACATTTTGTTTGGTGTTTTTATGTTTATGGTTGAACAGCAAAAGAAAATCATTCCCATCATGTCTAAGTGGCTTAGGCTTGGAAGACCGATTGGCTTTATAGGGGTAAATGCTCAGTGGGCAGAATCCTGACTTCCACCAGTGCATAGGCTTGGAAGAGCAAGTGACTCTGAAGGCCCAAATGCGTAGTTTAGAAAAAAAACACAGTTATCTGCAGCAGTTTGGGTGCTAGGGATGAAATACAAATGCCTTAAGTGACATACAAAAGCTGTGCTTAACAGACGGGAGAAGACCTAGAACAAGATCCTATTGGGAGTCAATATTGTCAACAGCCTTTCTTAAATAAATTTAGGACTGGCATTACAAAAACCCTCACGAAAAGTTCCACTTACCAGGGTCGCTGATGAACGCTTCATAAGATGACCACATTGATTCGTTACTCCAGTCCAGCATACCCATCCTGGTTGCATTGAAATAATCCAGATCTCTCACGCACTTTTGTTTCAAGTGACCCATGAAAAGCTGGAGCCCTGTCAGGGCAAAGACACTCAGGCAGAAAACCGTGAGGATCATCACGTCCGCGAGTTTCCTTACTGACTGAATAAGGGCACCAACGATGGTCTTCAGACCTGAAGAAGGCAAGATCAAGCATTAGAGACCAAGTCAACAAGACCAGTTGCTTTAGACTTATCATTAACAAGGTTATGATGGAAGATTTGTTCTTCTGTTTTATGTGTTGGGCAATACAATGCTAAATATTAAGTGATTTAATTGCATTAACATGTATTAAAAAATGTGTTTATGTAGCACAAAGCTCACAAGAACATCTAAAGATAAAGCTTCTGGTCAGGTTTTCTAGGGACAATTTAAACATAGAAGGATATTGGCTGTTCATTTGTTCACTGGCATCACTTTGGTCTCTGTATGGGACCAGTAACAATGGCTAACTGTCCTTCCGAATTGTTAGGGTTTAATATTTCCACACCCTAATAACAGAACTTCACTTCGAGGCTATTGATTTCTATGGCAATGACAATCTGCATTATGGTCAATCACACCGAAGGCCAATCCCTAGCGTTAGTCGGTAACATGGGAAAACGCTTGTTTACTAGTTAGAGGCTACAATGGCGTTCTGGCAGCCGCATTTCAAGGAATGATACAATCCACTTAAGAATATATTGATATTTTTTAAAACAAATCCGATATCTCCTCTTTTATCCCACATTAAATATTCAGTGGGCATTTGCTACAGTAAATCATTAGGAGACGATAGTTCTTTCTATGTTTGCAGTCAGACGTACTGCATAGAAAATATCATTGGCCTTGACATAAATAATGGCAGAAGAAGCCAATCCACTTGAACAAGTTATTGAGTTTGCGAGTGGCAATTAACATTGAGGTGTCAGTCCTTTACAATGTTCTGCAAGGCCTTGAGTTCATGCAGGTTATAGTGCATTGGGGGTCATTTATAAGTGCACTCAACACTATATAACTATTTCTCAGCAGTACTGCGATTATTGATGGCATAACCCTGAGCAAAATAGACTATGTGGGTTCAAAAACAATATCGCAATGCATACAAGTTGGGTAAAACTGATATTAAATGTTGCTGTTGCCCTTCTAACCAATGATAAATGCTATCAGTCAGCCCCAGTCCCTTCCCAGAGGCTATTATCCCCCCACTGCTACTATAGGCACCATCTCTCCCTACTATACCTGCTATCCCACAGCCCCAGTCCCTTCCCAGAGGCTATTATCCCCCCACTGCTACTATAGGCACCATCTCTCCCTACTATACCTGCTATCCCACAGCCCCAGTCCCTTCCCAGAGGCTATTATCCCCCCACTGCTACTATAGGCACCATCTCTCCCTACTATACCTGCTATCCCACAGCCCCAGAGGATAATAGACTCTGGGAAAGGACTGGGGCTGTGGGATAGCAGGTATAGTAGGGGGAGATGGTGCCTATAGTAGCAGTGGGGGGATAATAGCCTCTGGGAAGGGACTGGGGCTGTGGGATAGCAGGTATAGTAGGGAGAGATGGTGCCTATAGTAGCAGTGGGGGGATAATAGCCTCTGGGAAGGGACTGGGGCTGTGGGATAGCAGGTATAGTAGGGAGAGATGGTGCCTATAGTAGCAGTGGGATAATAGCCTCTGGGAAGGGACTGGGGCTGTGGGATAGCAGGTATAGTAGGGAGAGATGGTGCCTATTGTAGCAGTGGGGGGATAATAGCCTCTGGGAAGGGACTGGGGCTGTGGGATAGCAGGTATAGTAGGGAGAGATGGTGCCTATAGTAGCAGTGGGGGGATAATAGCCTCTGGGAAGGGACTGGGGCTGTGGGATAGCAGGTATAGTAGGGAGAGATGGTGCCTATAGTAGCAGTGGGGGGATAATAGCCTCTGGGAAGGGACTGGGGCTGTGGGATAGCAGGTATAGTAGGGAGAGATGGTGCCTATAGTAGCAGTGGGGGGATAATAGCCTCTGGGAAGGGACTGGGGCTGTGGGATAGCAGGTATAGTAGGGAGAGATGGTGCCTATAGTAGCAGTGGGGGGATAATAGCCTCTGGGAAGGGACTGGGGCTGTGGGATAGCAGGTATAGTAGGGAGAGGTGGTGCTTATAGTAGCAGTGGGGGGATAATAGCCTCTGGGAAGGGACTGGGGCTGTGGGATAGCAGGTATAGTAGGGAGAGATGGTGCCTATAGCAGGTATAGTAGGTACAACTATAGCAGGGACGGTGTTGTTGCTAGTTTAGAGTAGGAAATTACTCCCCTTACACTTAAAAAGTCAAATTTCCAGTTAAAAAAATAGAAATTCTGCTTTTAAGTTTAGGAGGGAAGGCTTCTTAGTAAAGTGACAGCAAAGGCAAAGTTCTCACCTTACCCATGACATCCCTGCCCCCCATATACACACTTACGACACTGCAAGCAAAAGGTTCTCTGTGAGAGAATGAAAACACAGTGTTTCTGTGTGGCGGCCCTATGAGACAAGTAGCATTTGGTGCAAGAGGCTGCAGGACAGAAGGACATGCCGAACAGGATGGACTTGCTCTTCTGCCCAAATGTTTTTTTCCCTTTTGTCCAAAATGTAAATGACCTTCTGTGGGGTCTTGGGGTTACAATTTTTGTTGCTTTTTCTAATATTGTAACATATTCTGAATTCCTGTTCCTGCTCTTACCTCCCTGGGGTAGAAAATAATGTGCATACAAGTGTATCCCAACCATGAAAATATGCATTATTGCAGATTCTCTAAAGCAGAAAACTATGAAACTGCACGGGTTTCTGTCCATAGCAAGTGTTTAACTTGCGTTACAATTGATGTGAATGGCCGGGGCCGCCATCGGGGGGGGGGCAAAGGGGGTACAATTGTGCCGGGCCCTGTAAAAAATCTTTTTATTGTGCTAATTGCACAAGTTACGCATAAAGTTACGCCAAAATGTACACAATTCACATAACTTTTGCAAAAACTACTTAGTAAATGATGTAACTTGCCTAGAAACGTAAATAACTTGCCTAGAAACTTAAGTAACTTGCCTAGAAACGTAAGTAACTTGCCTAGAAACGTAAATAACTTGCCTAGAAACATAAGTAACTTGCCTTGAAACTTAAGTAACTTGCCTAGAAACGTAAGTAACTTGCCTAGAAACGTAAGTAACTTGCCTAGAAACGTAAATAACTTGCCTAGAAACGTAAGTAACTTGCCTAGAAACGTAAGTAACTTGCCTAGAAAACTAAGTAACTTGCCTAGAAACGTAAGTAACTTGCCTAGAAACGTAAGTAACTTGCCTAGAAACGTAAGTAACTTGCCTAGAAACGTAAGTAACTTGCCTAGAAACGTAAGTAACTTGCCTAGAAACGTAAATAACTTGCCTAGAAACATAAGTAACTTGCCTAGAAACTTAAGTAACTTGCCTAGAAACGTAAGTAACTTGCCTAGAAACGTAAGTAACTTGCCTAGAAACGTAAATAACTTGCCTAGAAACGTAAGTAACTTGCCTAGAAACGTAAGTAACTTGCCTAGAAACGTAAATAACTTGCCTAGAAACGTAAGTAACTTGCCTAGAAAACTAAGTAACTTGCCTAGAAACGTAAGTAACTTGCCTAGAAACGTAAGTAACTTGCCTAGAAACCTAAGTAACTTGCCTAGAAACGTAAGCAACTTGCCTAGAAACGTAAGCAACTTGCCTAGAAACGTAAGTAACTTGCCTAGAAACCTAAGTAATTTGCCTAGAAACGTAAGTAACTTGCCTAGAAACGTAAGTAACTTGCCTAGAAACGTAAGTAACTTGCCTAGAAACGTAAGTAACTTGCCTAGAAACGTAAGTAACTTGCCTAGAAACGTAAGTAACTTGCCTAGAAACGTAAGTAACTTGCGTATCAAGCAAAAAGACAAAGCAGAGAAGCTCCACTGACCCCCAATGAATTCAAATCCCGCTGCCCCCAATCACCTGACTTATTAGCTCATTAATTATTAACGTAAACTATTTATATGAACTGCTTATTATATAGCGTCAGCTGTTTATATAGGGATCTATTTAGTGAATTGTATCAGCGACTTCTACATAATTTTGCGGCAGGGGAATGACTGGTTATTGGGCCCCAGAGCAACATCGCTGGGCCCCCACACTTACACAATTTACGTAACTTATGCAAAAACTTACGTAATTTTCAAAGAAACTTACATAACTTACATTAAAACCAATTAAAATACGGACTTATTAGCACATTCATTATTGTACTATTTTTATTAACTATTACTGACTAGTTATTGAGCCTCACAGCAACATCACTGGGCCCCTACGCTTTCGCAATTTACGTAGCTTATGCAAAAACTTACGTAATTTTCAAAGAAACTTACATAACTTACATTACAGTAAAACCAATAAAAATACTGACTTATTAGCACATTCCTTATTTTTACTATTTTTATTAACTACTAATGACTAGTTATTGGGCCCCATAGCAACATCGCTGGGCCCCCACACTTACGCAATTTACATAACTTGTGCAAAAACTGACGTAACTTTCAAAGAAACTTACATAATTACATTACAGTAAAAGCAATGAAAATACTGACTTATCAGCACATTCATTATTGTACTATTTTTATTAACTGCTACTGACTAGTTATTGAGCCTCACAGCAACATCATTGGGCGCCTACGCTTACGCAATTTACATAGCTTATGCAAAAACTTCTGTAATTTTCAAAGAATCTTTTATAATTGACATGTAAACTCCACTGACCTCCCAATCAAAATACAGACTTATTGGTACATTCATTATATTTATTAACTACTACTAGCTATTGGGCCCCACAGCAACATCATTGGGCCCCTACGCTTACACGTATTTACATGTACGTATGTAACATGTAAACAATTACGTATGTAAAAAGTTACACAATTTTCAAAGAAACTTACATTAAAACCAATTAAAATACAGACTTATTAGCACAGTCATTATTTTCAATATTTTTATTAACTATTACTGACTAGTTATTGAGCCCCACAGCAACATCATTGGGCCCCTACACTTATGCAGTTTACACAACTTATGCAAAAACTTACGTAACTTCCATGTCATACAATGACAGCGCAGGGGCAGGTAGGTGGGAAGGGGTTAAACTTAGGGCAGCTCTACTAACCCCCTAAATATTGAATGACTTATTAGCACATTAATTAATAAAACTCTTTATAGGAACTGCTTATTATAAAGTAACATTAGCGTTTATATTCACACACACAAGGGGCGTGGTCAAAGTTTTAGTACTGCCCACTTGTGTTATGTGGGGGCCCCATATAAATAACTTGTGTGGAGTCCCATAGGTTATTGATGGCAGCGCATTGTATGACCTAGAAGGCTGGTATTAGCTTCTCTTGCTTTGGGTAATAGTGATGAGCGAATTTTTTTGCCAGGCATAGATTCGCAGCGAATTTCCGCATTTCGCCATTGGCGAATTGTTTTGCGAAACTTCCATTAGAATTCGCTGCGGAAAAATTTGTCTAGCTGAATTTTTTTTGTTGCGCGTCTAATTGCAGTTGCATAAAAAATAGGGTGCACCGTGTCAAAACTGGGCGCGGTTGCATCGAAAAAGCGTGGGCGACAAAAAAAATAGACGCGCCGACAAAAAAAAAAATTGCACGACAAATGCATTTGGCGGATTTTTCGCCGTTTCGCTCATCACTATTGGGTACTTATATACATAACAAGCCAAATGCTAAGTGCCAGATTCAGACTATGATGTGGATTGGAGGCTCATCTCTCTCTGAGAGTCATGGATAGGTAAAGTGATTGATATGGGAGCTGCCATTGGGGACATAGGACATAGAAATGCCTGCCAGGGGCCCAGAAGGACAGCGGCTGTAGGCACAGGAATCATGTGAGATAGTAGGTATAGCAACGAGAGATGGAGCCAATAGGACAAGAAGGGCCTCGGGTCTATTTATGTACATAAATAATTCTGTTTGGCCCCAGTCCTGTCACCTTTAACAGCATCTCTCAGTAAAGTAATGGCCTGGGAACATCCTACATACAGTAAGCAGCTATTATTTCCATTAAACTGGTACAAATCAGACATGATGGAATTAATGACACCAATAACATAGCGCGCATGCAATATCAAGCCGTGGATTACAGAAGCCCCATGTACCCCTAAACCTCATTTGTCATTTAATAAAGTTTGGCTGGATGTTGGTTATGAATGCCTTATGTAATACTGTAAATGTTGTTTCAGGCATATAAGAGGCAACAATGACTACATATAAGGCTACTTACAATTATACGTGCAGTACAGCAATGTGCTCAGTATCCCAGACGTTTATTCTGATTGGCTACTTGCACATGAATCACAAGCAGAGAATTGTACAGCGTCAGTATAGGGTTAAATTTGGGTTGTACAAGTCGGCTCAATACCTGGAGGTTGGACTGGCCCTGGATTTCCAGGGAGTCACAGGTGGGTGTTGGGACTTTCCCCTTGGTGCCACCCCATCTGCAAAGTCTGTTTATCCCACCCTAAGGTAGGTACAGGTCAAGTGGGTTTTGGGTTGTGTGCTATGCATTAGGGTCGACTTTTTGTCACTATTTGAAATCACTGGACTTTTCGACTATATATTGGCACAGGTCTGTATTGGGATTCAAAAGAGGCCTGGGCATTCCAAACAGTCCCCCATAGGCCCAATAAATAGTGTCTATGGCACCTGACAGCAGCCCCTCTGGCATTTGCCAGAACCCACAGATTTCCAGTCCGGGCCTGTATTGCGAAAAGAATTTGACAGTTTTGCCTCCCACCTGCTGAGCTGGAATCTGTTTGGGTGACTAAAAACTCAGAATTGTCCTATAGGCTATTGCCCTTAGGGCTCTGGCACACGGGGGAGATTAGCCTACCCCTGCCATCCCACCGGCGAACATGTAAGTCGCCGGCAGGATGGCAGACGCGGCGGCGCGATTTCGCGCAAATTTCCCGAAATCGCCCCGCCGCGTGTGCCATCCCGCCGGTGACATGTTCGCCGGCGGGATGGCGGGTCATGGCAACTCGGGGAGATTAGTCGCCCGCGAACAGGGAGTTTTGTCGCGGGCGACTAATCTCCCCCGTGTGCCAGAGCCCTTAGGGTGAAGACACACGGAGCTATTAGTAGCAGCTACTTGTCACAGCTACTAAAATAGACAATGCTGATCATTTACTGATAATTGTCTCTATGTGTGTTTTAGCAGATGCAATTCTCAGTATTATCTATGGCAGGTTATTTTCTGGCAGCCATGAAAAAGTAGCTGCTACTAGTAGCTCAGTGTGTCTTCACTCTTAGGCTTCTGGGGTTTTATAAAATTTTGGATAAATATGATGACAGATTTTTTCATATTGGCATGTTATTTACAGTATCTATATGACAGTATATTCCAAGCACCCATATTATCATGCAGGCCTTCTACCCTTTGCCGTGCAGGTCAGACATGTTAAGCACTAAAGCCAAACAAGACTTGTCCACAGGGTTCAGCGCCGGAGCTCATTACACTTCAGCAAGAGCTGGCTAGGTACCAAGCATTGTATTTATCCAAAGCAGCTAATTATCACTGCTATCATTATCAGTGTGAGCGCAGGGCCGGCAATCATTAGGTGCGGGGGGGTGCTCGCTGTATAACTGCAGGCTGACAAGATCAAATCTATAAATATGGAGAGATGGCAAATCCTCTCTCTCTCTCTGTGTGTCTAAACATTGTTTCTCGGGGGAATAAAACAAAATACAAAATCAATTCTCCTGTCAGACGGAGGCAAGTGGAACTCTATTGCTCTGTGCGAGCTGCTCTTGCTTTGGAGGCAGTGGAAGGGTACAGATTAGTGAGCTTGGGCTATTGGGAGGCTCACACAGGCACGTAGACTGCTTATTTCTCCTAGTCTTATGAATCAGCTGAGTGTATAGACTTATCCAACCCCACACATAATGGGGAACCAGCCTAAGCCCAGTAGGTCTCAGTGGCACTGCTACAAGCAAGTGGGCCCCACAGCAAAATCATTTTAGGACCCTCTTAATCTTTGGGTGTGAGGCATTTTTTTCTGAAATTGCATATGAGGGGCCCTTATACTGCCTGGGCCCTCAGTAGTTACAGGATCTACTTCAACTATAGATAGACAGACTGCACACAGCTCTGTCCAACCAGGCCTGCAAGGAGATTACTAGGTCTTAGGTCTTATATAGCTCTTCAGCAGACCTAGGCTTGGAGCCTTAACCTTCAAAGAAAGTGCTTCTGTGCTCCAGGGGTCTGTATTTCAGCCCCCACTTCATAGTGAGACTCAACATTGCACAGGGAGACCCAGTGAGACTCAACATTGCACAGGGAGACCCAACACTGCATAGGGAGACCCAATGAGACCCAGCATTGCATAGGGAGACCCAGTGTTGCATAGGAAGACCCAACACTGCATAGGGAGACCCAATAATGCACAGGGAGACCCAGTGAGACCCAGCATTGCACAGGGAGACCCAGTGAGACCCAGCATTACATAGGGAGACCCAGTATTGCATAGGGAGACCCAGTATTGCATAGGGAGACCCAGTATTGCACAGGGAGACCCAGTGAGACCCAGCATTACATAGGGAGACCCAGTATTGCATAGGGAGACCCAGTATTGCGCAGGGAGACCCAGTGAGACCCAGCATTACATAGGGAGACCCAGTATTGCATAGGGAGACCCAGTATTGCACAGGGAGACCCAGTAAGACCCAGCATTACATAGGGAGACCCAGCATTACATAGGAAGACCCAGTATTGCATAGGGAGACCCAGTATTGCACAGGGAGACCCAGTGAGACCCAGCATTGCATAGGGAGAACCAGTGAGACCCAGCATTGCATAGGGAGACCCAGTGAGACCCAGCATTGCATAGGGAGACCCAGTGAGACCCAGCATTGCATAAGGAGACCCAGCATTGCACAGGGAGTCCTTACATTGCATAGGAAAAACCAGCATTGCATAAGGAGACCCAGTAAGACCCAGAATTGCACAAAGAGACCCAGTGAGAACCAGCATTGCTCCCAGGCTCGGAGCCTCAACCTTCAATGGAGGTTCTTTGGTGCTCTAGCCCACTAAGAATTTTTACTCCACCCACTTATTTGTATAATATAATATAATGCAGACCAAGCAGGAACACCCACTCAAAAACACATTAACCCTGTATTATTTTTACACTTTCATGAATTTATACAGTCTGATTTGCTTAAATTTCCCAATCAGCCAATAAGATCTCCATGCTTGTTAGGAACACAAATGCAAAGTCCCATTCTCTACATGTAACCATTCCAACACATGGGTCACACTGGCTATCAGGAATGGCATGTTGGCTCTCAGAAGCAGCCTTAGCGTTTAACCCCATCCTCACCTGGAATGACCGAGATTGTTTTCAAAGCTCGAAGTACTCTGAACGTTCTCAAAGCAGAAACATTGCCCAGGTCCACAAACTCAGTTGCATATCTGTAGAACCAAACCATAGTTACTTGAGGCAAAGAGATGGAGGAAGTCAATGCATGAATAGAAATAGGGTCAATTATTACTGCATATCTCCCAAGATGCCCAATTTGAAAAGTATGGAATTTAGGCCACGCCCTGATTCAACCAAACCACAAAAGTTATGCTTTTATGCTTCAAAACACGCCCACTTTCCAATAAGCCCACCTCTTGTTAAAGGGCCAGCTGGAAGGTATCCAACTGATTAACCAATTATTTTCTCCTTAATGGGAACATATCCCTAAACTAGAAGCTGCTCTTTTAGGAGTATGGATAGAACAGACAATATAATTAATCTCTATTTAGTTATTTCACTTGAGAGCATGGGCAGCACAGAATATATATAAATACTTATACATTTATGAAGTTTGAGATTGTGGGTAGCATAGAAATAGAGGGAGGGGCTATATTATTGGAAGAATTGGCCCTAAAGAATTTTTTGGTTCTTCTGTTGTGTCTCTGTCGTAGGAATGCACCAAATCCAGAGTTAGATTTTAGATTTGCCTGAATAGGGAATTGTCCAAAATGCCTCTTGTCATTTATGTGAATGTAACCCCAAGGGGCAGATTTATCAAAAGAAGAGTTTAGAGCTTAATACCCAAAGTTTTTATGGTGAACTCTAAGGGGCAGATATACTAAAACTCTATCATTTCTCATTTTTATTTTAAAATTCGACTAAACTCATATTCTCAAATGGCATTTACTACAAAAATCCGAAAAAAATGAATAGTTTGTGCGAGACAAACTGCGACTTTTTAGAATTGTCGCTGTCAACTCGAAATTCTGGAGTTGTTGCACCAAAAACCTCTATTTTATCGAATTGTCACACAAAAACAGTGTCAAAATTCCAAAAGACAAAAGAAGGATCTTCAAGGGAAGGAAAGAAACCTCTGTCACTGACTTCTACATGATCAGGTGGCGAATTGTTGGATTCAGATTTTTAGCCCTTTGGTTCCAAATTACGGAAAGGCCATCTCCCATAGACTCCATTATAAGCAAATAATTCAAATTTTTAAAAATGATTTCCTTTTTCTCTGTAATAATAAAACAGTACCTGTACTTGATCCCAACTAAGATATAATTACCCCTTATTGGGGGCAGAACAGCCCTATTGGGTTTATTTAATGGTTAAATGATTCCCTTTTCTCTGTAATAATAAAACAGTACCTGTACTTGATCCCAACTGAGATATAATTACCCCTTATTGGGGCAGAACAGCCCTATTGGGTTTATTTAATGGTTAAATGATTCCCTTTTCTCTGTAATAATAAAACAGTACCTGTACTTGATCCCAACTAAGATATAATTACCCCTTATTGGGGCAGAACAGTCCTATTGGGTTTATTTAATGGTTAAATGATTCCCTTTTCTCTGTAATAATAAAACAGTACCTGTACTTGATCCCAACTAAGATATAATTACCCCTTATTGGGGCAGAACAGCCCTATCGGGTTTATTTAATGGTTAAATGATTCCCTTTTCTCTGTAATAATAAAACAGTACCTGTACTTGATCCCACCTAAGATATAATTACCCCTTATTGGGGCAGAACAGCCCTATTGGGTTTATTTAATGGTTAAATGATTCCCTTTTCTCTGTAATAATAAAACAGTACCTGTACTTGATCCCAACTAAGATATAATTACCCCTTATTGGGGCAGAACAGCCCTATTGGGTTTATTTAATGGTTAAATGATTCCCTTTTCTCTGTAATAATAAAACAGTACCTGTACTTGATCCCAACTAAGATATAATTACCCCTTATGGGGGCAGAACAGCCCTATTGGGTTTATTTAATGGTTAAATGATTCCCTTTTCTCTGTAATAATAAAACAGTACCTGTACTTGATCCCAACTAAGATATAATTACCCCTTATTGGGGCAGAACAGCCCTATTGGGTTTATTTAATGGTTAAATGATTCCCTTTTCTCTGTAATAATAAAACAGTACCTGTACTTGATCCCAACTAAGATATAATTACCCCTTATTGGGGCAGAACAGCCCTATTGGGTTTATTTAATGGTTAAATGATTCCCTTTTCTCTGTAATAATAAAACAGTACCTGTACTTGATCCCAACTAAGATATAATTAATCCTTATTGGAGGCAAAACCATCCTATTGGGTTTTTTCAATATTTAATATGATTTTTAGCAGACTTAAGTTACGGAGATTCAAATTACGGAAAGATCCCTTATCCAGAAAACCCCAGGTCCCGAGCATTCTGGATAAGAGGTCCAATACCTGTATTAGGTTGATGTCCGACGGAGCAAGTTAGTCACCCCGATAAATCTCTGCTACCGTGGACGACTAACCGGGCCAAAATGCCTTTCCACCGGCTACAATAGGAGTTGTCAGTGGAAAGGCCTATGCATCATTTTGGCTTTCCAAAGCATTGGGCAGGCCTTTTCACCAGCAACAACAGGAGCAAGAAAGGCCTACACATCACTTTGGCGCAGTTAGTCGCCTGCAGTAGGGACATCAGATTTAAGCTCTAAACTCACAGGAAATAGACATTTGGGGCATAAAAACAGCCTGCACAAGCAGCTTCCATTCATGTTAATGATAAGAGGCATTGGGAGGGGGAACTGGGTGAAATGCTACTTGAGCATTAACCCTTTGAGTGATAGCTCTCTTTTCACATCATAGGGGTCATCTGCAACGACCCTCACCCCAGACTCAAGTGGTAGAGCAAAAACACACCCCTATTGCTTAATCTGGCATATGGGGGTCTGGTTGCTAATGTTGAGTTGGAAATCTGGTGCTAGGTACAGAAAACTGTGCTCCCTTATTTTAGTTTTAGGGGATAAGAAGGGGTGCCTACACGCCTTCTCCTTGCCCACCCTACATAAATACAACATTGCCAAAAGCAGGCAGTACTGTATTCACGGGGGGAATCCACGTCTCTCTGACCCATAATGGAGGGCAGAAATTCCGAGGAGTGCAGGGTGCAAAGTGTGAAAAATGTGCTGGTTGCACCCAAGTTTTGCACTTTGCCAAGTAAATTATCCCTTGTGTGTTGCCAATAGTCATGCATGGAAATGTAGAAAATATGGCGCTGGAATGCTGGTACTTTGTTGGGAGCACTGCAGATTCTACCGTGCCTGGCAACTAAAGGGTTAAGGTGGTTGCCCAGAGAAGAAACAATACAGCAGGTAAGCCCTGTGCATAAAGATGATGGGAATAAAGTGAAAAGACATTTATTTGGTTTGGGAGCACATAAATCTGATTTCTACTACTTTGCAGTGCTGATAATAGCTCCCGGCTGTTTGTTTGCCTCTGTGTAGGGAAGCCTGTAATTAGTGATAAGATTAATAGCAGCTAATTGGCCTAGAGATAAGGGCTGTCAAGTTTCCTATTCAAAAAGGGTTATCTTTCCCCTGGCAACATTCAGAGAGGCAAAAGGCTTACAATTTATTACCCCTGCTGCAAAATATTGCAAGTGTGTATAACTAAATGCCGAGCCGGGAGCTGGTAATAAATAGGCTGGCGGTATAGGAAACCCGGGGCTATATATTGAATGGGACTTATTAGGGTGCAAATTCTGTAAGTCGGGCTAATAAACTGTTAGCATTTGATACATTAGTTGATACAGACAATAGTTGTCTTCATTAGAGTTTAAAGGGGAAGGAAAGCTTCAATCAATGGGGTGCCTAACTTGAAGTGATTTAGACTTTCCTTCTCCTTAAGGAGCATACTCAAGGGGGTCTGAAGCTACTGTTACCCCATTATTTACTCATACTGTGACTCTGATGTGCCCTCTTTCATTGTTGTTGAAGCAGTGATACTGGGCTTAATTAGACTCAATAGCCTGGGACCCCAGTATAAATAAATATATATGTAAATATAATAAGTATAAGTAATAAGTATAAATAAACAGTCTATGGGGTCTTTGAACTACCCTCAAACCCAACATCAAAGCTGCAGCAGCAGTGGTACAAGGCATAGGGGTGGCTAATAAGTAAATGTGGACTGAACGGGTCCAAGAATTCCTGTTAAAACCAGGAGCAGGTCAGTATCCCATCTAAAGGGCTGACTTATTAACCCTAATTTAATGTTATTCTATAAAGCCAACAGCATGGGGTCACCATAAGTGACAGACTTACTGTGCTGCATACTCTAATGAGAAAGAATCATACTTACGCCATAACAATAACACTGAAATCCAGCCAGTTCCATGGGTCTCGCAGAAACGTGAATGGCTTCAAGCAAAATCCTCGCGCCAGTATTTTTATCATTGATTCAAAAGTATAAATGCCAGTGAAAGTGTACCTGGGTAAATAGAAGTAAAAACAAAAAAGATAAGTCAATGATGGGTAATGGGTAGGCCAATAAATGGAACCCAACTGGGACGCCAGGCGTAGTAGTGATTTGGGCTCAATAATTTCACAGCCAGTGAAGTGTCTCTGCATAAGATCAGTTGCCCTGGGCCCTGCCTATAGTGGTACATACAATAGCTACAAGTAGTGATGAGCGAATCTGTTCCGTTTCGCTTCGCCGAAAAATTCGCGAAGCTTTCAAAAGATCCGCGAAACGGCGGAAAATTAGTGAAACGGCGAAAATGTTGTGCGACAAAAAAAATTGTCGCCCGCAACTATTCTTTTGTTGCCCGCGGCTATTGTTTCGTCGCCCGCAGCTATTATTTTGTCGCGCGGCTATTGTTTCGTCGCCCGCGGCTATTATTTTGTCGCGCGGCTATTGTTTCATCGCCCGTGGCTATTATTTTGTCTCACGATATTGTTTCATCGCTCGCGGCTATTGTTTAGTCGCACAGCTATTATTTCGTCGCATGGCTATTCTTTTGTCGCCCGCGGCTATTATTTTGTCGCGCGGCTATTCTTTTGATGCCCGTGACTATACTTTTTTGACGCCGGCAACAATTTTTGGACGTGCGGCAAATTTTTCCGCGGCGAATCCATGCCTGGCGAAACATTTCGCCCATCACTAGCTACAAGGCACCAGTAAGGTATAGGAAAAGTAGTGGCAATAGGGCAAGATAGTGACAGCAACATTTATATCAGTGTTGCCCAACCCAGCTGAAAGCTGCTGCACGTGCTGGGTTTCAACAAGGAAACTGTCATATGGCACAAAGGGGATGGCACTTAGAAGTGCATGCAGTTTTGTGCCCAGCACGATGGCCACTATCAGTAAATGAGGCCCCAGAATGTGCAGTTTTGATGTTTGCAGTCAAACTTCAATATTCAAAATCAGGGATCAGAATCCAGGGACTTATCCACCGTTTAGCCATGAAAAGACCCAGCCGGGCACCTGACAGCTATCATGTCTGAGGGCCTGACAGCTTCAATAGCCTAAACAAACAGTTATAATTCAGTCTGCCTGCACTTGTTTGCACAGCAATTCATTTGTTTGTACAGAAATCATCTATTGCCATTTATTTAGTGTCACACATAGGAAATTGGATTAGACCAATGGTTCCCAGACTATAGAGCTGCCCCCTAGGGCGGAGCTTGGGGCAGTAATGATAGACCAATCTCTCCAAAATGCCTTTCCACTGGCAACAAAGGGAATCACTGGTGGAAAGGCCTACACATCACTTCAGTTTTCCAAAGTTGTGCAAAGTTGCCTTTGGGGAGAATGCCTATTGGCTTTCCTGAAACCCATTTGGTGTGAGCTTTGAGGAGAATGCCTATTGGCTTTCCTGAAGGCCTGCTGGGGTGAGATTTAGGGAGAATGCCTACTGACTATCTTGAAGGCCAGTTGGGGCGAGATTTGGGGAGAATGCCTATTGGCTTTCCTGAAGGCCAGTTGGGGTGAGATTTGGGGAGAATGCCTACTGACTATCTTGAAGGCCAGTTGGGGTGAGATTGGGGAGAATGCCTATTGGCTTTCCTGAAGGCCAGTTGGGGTAAGATTTGGGGAGAATGCCTACTGACTATCTTGAAGGCCAGTTGGGGTGAGATTGGGGAGAATGCCTATTGGCTTTCCTGAAGGCCAGTTGGGGTAAGATTTGGGGAGAATGCCTACTGACTATCTTGAAGGCCAGTTGGGGTGAGATTGGGGAGAATGCCTATTGGCTTTCCTGAAGGCCAGTTGGGGTAAGATTTGGGGAGAATGCCTACTGACTATCTTGAAGGCCAGATGGGACGATATTTGGGGAGAATACCTATTGGCTTTCCTGATGCTGAGTAGGAGTGAGATTTGGGGAGAATGCCTATTGACTATCTTGAAGGCCAGATGGGGTGAGATTTGGGGAGAATGCCTATTGGCTTTCCTGAAGGCCAGTTTGAGTGAGATTTGGGGAGAATGCCTATTGGCTTTCCTGAAGGCCAGTTGGAGTGAGATTTGGGGAGAATGCCTATTGGCTTTCCTGAAGGCCAGTTGGAGTGAGATTTGGGGAGAATGCCTACTGACTATCTTGAAGACCAGTTGGGGTGAGATTTGGGGAGAATGCCTATTTGCTTTCCTGAAGGCCAGTTAGGGTGAGCTTTGGGGTAAATACTTATTTGATCCCCTATTCTAGACAATCTTGGATTTATGGATAATATGTCGGGACATGGCCCTAAATGGCAGAGGAAGCACCCAACTGATTATGTGAAGAGCTGACCTAATTGCAGAACCAAAGCAGCCCCAGAAAAGCCAGGAAAGCCACAGTTGGATGAAGCCCCTCAGCAAATTGCAAGTGATGCAGGGAAGTTAAAGCTAAGTATGTGTCTCAGCTGACATCTGTTTGTGTCTTGCCTCACAGGGGGGCAATCTGACACATTAAGGACTGCTTTTCTCTTGCTGAGCGGCCACTCCTCATGTGACATTAGCTTAGGTGGTCTTTCTAACACCTCACTGATATACAGTCATTTGCATTTTCAGAAGCCAATTAACCTGCCTATATGGTTCAGAGCGAGGGAGGAAACCAAAGTACCCAAGGAAACCCACACACCCTCAGTAGGATAGCAGAACAATATAATACAGGACAAGGAAAGATTAATTGATTGGGAGGGGTGCCAAAAAGTTAAGGTCCCCATACACTGGCAGATCCACTCGCTTGGCGATGTCGCCAAGCGAGCGGATCTTCTCCCGATATCCCCACCTACGGGTGGGCGATATTGGGAGAATCCAGGGTAATCTGATCGTTTGGCCCTGGGGCCAAACGATCGAATTACAATAACGGGCATAGGAGAAGTCGGTCCAGGGACCGTATCAACGAGCCATGCGGTCCCCAATCCGACTAGATTTTATAACCTGCCCGATTGATATCTGGCCGATTTCAGGAAGTCGGAAGTGCCCATACACAGGCCGATTAGCTGCTGAATCAGTCCAAGGGACCGATATCGGCAGCTACTATCGGCCCGTGTATGGGGACCTTTAGGCACCTCTGGTCAACTAAGCACCAAAACCACTGGTTTAGTAGCAATGATACAGCAGTTTAGCTGACCAACTGCCAATGTATGACCCCATGCACCTTTAGGCTCACTGATCCCATGGTTTGGCTAGCAGGTTGGTCACACAGCATACAAAGCAGCCCATGCAAAGTGCATCCATATCCCCTAAGGATACCAGAAATAACCCTGCAACCAACCCACAGAACCCTAATGAGTAGTAGCTAGTATTATATATAAAATGATTTTATGCTAATGGAACTGAGGTCACGGTGCCGTTGCTATTGTGAGGACGTTTTTTTTTTGTGATGAAAGATTTATGTCGGAGATACCCGGGGTGATCCTATATCTGTCATGCACCTTTTCTCTCTGTCAATGCAAGTTTCTTTGTGGTTTCCAGCGGCTGTCATCAGCGCCGGAAACAGCCCCAGTAACTGCACGGGCCAGATAGACAGATCAATAGATGAATGCACCGGCGCTTCCAAAGGCTATTTAAGGTGTCATAAGTGAAGCTGAAAGCACTGGAGAAAGGTCGACAGGTAGGTTTTTTAGAACCTACTTAATTCTGATCCATTTAATGGGACCCCCCTTCCCCTAGTAGGGGCAGATTACTAATCCACGAATCCGAATCCCGAAAGGGAAAAAATCATATTGGAAACGAAAATTTTGCGTTTTTTTTTTTTTTGTCACCGTCGCGATTTTTCGTATTTTGCGCGACTATTTCGTCGCCGTCGCGATTTAACCAATCCGATTTTTTTTCGACAGCGAAAAATATACAAAAAAGTTGCAACAGCGACAAAAAAATTGCGGGACATACGAAAAAGTCACGACGGCGACGAAAAAGTCACAAAAATACCAATCATTGCAAAAAAATGCATTCGGACACCTTCGGACCGTTCGTGGATTAGTAAATCTCCCCCCTAGTGTGAAAATTAAGTTAAATATTTAACCATAAGCCTATGGTTGTGTGGTTAGTTATACTGATTATAATACACAAGAGCTTTGATTATCCTGTAAATGATATCCTTATAAACTGTGCTTAGTGATGTCATCAGTTATAATCGGTGCTTAGTGATGTCATTCTGTAAAATATATAAATATTAGAAGTCCCCTCAGAGTTCCGTGACCTGTATAAAAGCACTTAACCTGCGGCCTTGTGCCTTTATATGGTCATGGAACTGCTGTGTGGTTTATAATATTTCTATATTTTACAAAAAGGGCTACATTGTTCACAAAAAAAATCTCAGATATGTAAGGGCCAATAAATTCTTCAACAAAAATGATTCTCAATAGACAGATCAATAGCCAGTTATCAGCCTAAAATGGGATTGCCTACAGCAGAATGCAGATATATACATATATTTATATCATGTTTCAGTATGTACGTGAGTGTATAACAGAAGGACAAATGACACATACTTGTTTCTATTTAGGTTGTTGGGGCAATTAAAGCTGCTTTCACCATTTCCATAGCCTAAAGCCCAGTATATAGATTTATTTTTCTTTTAAAGCATTGTTGTCCTTTTAACTCCCTGGCCGTGGCATTGTTCCCCTTTGCATTTAGTTCAGTTACATTTTAACCTGATGTGATGAAAATTGATTAGTCTGGGGGGGCACAGAGAAAGACTATGCTTTAACCACCTAAGTGCCAGATTAACTCAGTTTGGTGTCACAAATCATAGGAAGTGAGTGCTGTATTGTTGGTGGCAGAGGTGACACTAAAGATACACATGTATGGGATATGCACCCCCAGGAGGAAAACGTGTTTAGGGACGATTGCTCTGAGTAGCAGTGAAAACTTTATCTCTATGGCTAGGTTTGTACAGAATTAACTTTGATTATATTCCCTATAACAAATGAGGATGAAGAAGCTGCAACTGTTGAGGGGCGGAGATATAAGGTTGAAGACCTTAGGGCAGGGAACCCCAACCTTTTATACCCGTGAGCCACATTTAAATGGAAAAAGTGTTGGGGAGAAACACAAACATGGAAAAGGTTCCTGGGGGTGCCAATGAGAGCTATAATTGGCTACTTAATAGCCCCTATGTGAACTGGCAGCCTATAGAAGGCTCTGTTTGGCATTATACTTGGTTTTTATGCAATCTAAACTTGCCTCCAAATCAAGAATTCAAAAATAAGCCCCTGCTTTGAGGCCACTGGGAGCAACATCCAAGGGGTTGGGGAGCAACATGTTGCTCACGAGCCACTGGTTGGGGATCACTGCCTTAGGGTGAAGACACACAGTAGCAGCTACTTGTCATGGCTACTAAAACAAACAATGCTGATCATTTACTGATAATTGTTTCTACGTGTGTTTTAGCAGAGGGAATTCTCAGTATTGTCTATGGCAGGGTATTTTTTTGGTGTTTAGTAGTCGTGAAAAAATAGCTGCTACTTAGTAGCTTTGTGTGTCTTCCCCCTTATATCTCGGGCGAAGACACATGGAGCTAATTAGTAGCAGCTACTTGTCATGGCTACTAAACGCCAGAAATAACCCTGCCATAGACAATACTGAGAATTGCTTCTGCTAAAACACACGTAGAGACAGTTATCAGTAAATGATCAGCATTGTCTGTTTTAGTAGCTATGACAAGTAGCTGCTACTAGTAGCTCTGTGCGTCTTCGCCCTAAGGGCTGTGGCACATGGGGAGATTAGTTGCCACGCAACAAATCTCCCTTGTTGCGGGCGACTAATCTCCCGAAATGCTTTCCCACCGGCGAAAATGTAAATCGCCGTTGGGATGGCATACGCAGTATCGCGATTTCCCGAAATCTTGAAAGTTGCCTTGTGTCACAGCCCTAAAGGGGACCAGGGGGCACTGAACGATAAGCACTTTTAATATGTGTTCAGTATAGACAGCAGAATTTTAACATTATTTGCAGCTGTATTTTTTTTAATGATTTAATTATGTTTGCTTTGCAGTTCTCCTTATTTGGTTGTTTGGTTGCTAGGGCTTTATTATCCTAGCGACCAAGCAGCTAGGATTTTTTGTTTCTTCAAAACAGAAGATATTAAAGAAGAAGGAAAGAAATCAGCTATTAAAAAAAAAAAAAAAAAGAAGAACAACAAAACTGAAACCTCACAGTCAATCTATCATTTGGTTGCCAGGGTTAGTGACCCCCAGTAACCAGGCAGCAGTTTGAAAAGAGCCAGGGTAGGAAGGGAAAATAATTTAAAAGCCATACATAATAAATAATGAAGAACAACTTGAAAAGTATAATATAATAGAATATTAAAAGTGCACTTCCCTGCCAGGCACTTTATATGAAAATGACAGCCCTGCAGCCACACAGTGCCCTGTTAGAGCGCCTGGGATGTGGCGCAGGAAGGTGTGTGGGAGTCTATGGGCCTGTGTGTGAGCGCTCCTTGCCGGCTTACTAATTCCTATCTGCATCGGAATCTCCTCCTGGAACATTGAAATGCAGTACAGAGTGTGCCCAGTACCCCCGGGGGGCAATGCATAACAAGCTCAGGCTTTCTGCTTATTCAATGATGTTCCCACTGATACACTATTAAGTACGGCGCTGCTTAAAGGAAAACTTAGGCCATAGCAAAAATCCCCAGCTGTGACATACAAGCGTGTTGTGTAATATTTACCAGTTTGTGGGTAAAAATACGTCTAAATAATATTCCATAACAGTGACAAGTGCAAGGATTGTCAGAGGGATGGGGGAGCTTGTTTACATTACGCCCTTCACTTCACTTGGCCCGACTCTGTGCTGCCCCGGCCAATCCAATTACATGGGAATCAGACTGTATGCAGGTAACTGGTCACCACACTAGAGGGATTTACAACCTAGTTGGGGGCCCCGGCCTTATGACTAGATAGGGACACATTTGGGTAGATTACCTTTTTCTGCCCCACTAGATACTTCTGGAAGCACATCTTGAAGGTCAGTTAGAGCAAGATTGTTGGTGACCAATTAAGCTGGCCATATACGTGATACGGTTTGGACAAATTGCAAAGGTCCTATCAGCTCGTACTGTGGGAACATAGAACCTGTCGGGCCAGGAACACATCAATGAACCAATAAGGTCAATGTACTGATAACAGGATTTTCAAACCTGCTTGATAAATATTTAACTGATCTTCGTCCAGATATGGGTCGGGCAGGCAGTCCCAAGTGCCCTAAGCACAGCCCAGTAAGTTGTCAACTGGGTCTGGATGCCCACATCTTTTTTTGTCACCCATGTCCTTTTTTGTCGCCTGCGTTTTTTTTACCGTGGCCGTGCCTATTTTGGCGTGGCTGTGCCCAACAATTTGACACGACCGTGACTTTATTCGATGCGAGACAAATTTTTCTGCACCAAATTTTTGCAGAAATTTCATTAAATAATTCGCCAATGGCGAAATGTAGAAATTCGCTGCAAATCCATGCCTGGTAAAAAAAATTCTCTCATCACTACTGTCTTGTATTAAAAAAAGGGCATTGACTCAAGGGATGAGAACATAATTTTGCCGCTTTATAGGTCCCTGGTAAGGCCTCACCTTGAGTATGGGGGGCAGTTTTGGGCTCTAGTCCTTAAGAAGGATATTAATGAGCTGGAGAGAGTGCAGAGACTGCAACTAAACTGGTAAAGGGGATGGAAGGGTTAAACTATGAGGTGAGACTGTCAGGGTTGGGGTTGTTTTCTCTGGAAAAAAAGGTGCTGAGTTCATTTGGAAGGGTTGAACTTGATGAACTTCGGTCTTTTTTCAACCCAACTTAACTACGTAACTATGTAACCTTAGGTGGGTTACTATCAGAAAGGCAGATACCAAATTTAGAAAGGGAAAAATCCTGTGTTTATTGTGTCACACATGTAGCACTGCTGGTTCTGACTCTTGAAACAATGTAGCCTGGCATGCTTCTTCAGAGCTCTGTTGATTAGCTGGCTTCTGCTACATTGCTTCAAAGGACAGAGACTGCTTTCAGTATTATTTACAGTGACAACTTCAGCACCAATGCAAGCGAGCAATTTAAATACATCTGGAAGCTGCTTAGCATTACATTCTCTTCCATTAGGCAAAATGTTTTTTTTCAATTAAGCAGAAAATCTGAATCCAGAAGGTGTGCATGTAACAGCCTTACATAAGGAAGTCTATTTCAGCTGAGAGAGTGAAGAAAACTGCAAGCGGCCCAGTTTGCCATCTCCATAAGCTCCGGTGGGGTTTGGCTAATGAACACATTACCTTTTCTGCTCGCGGCACGGATCCTGAGAGCTGTGATTGTGTTGTTCTGGGCTGACAATGAAATGACAGAGTCGGTTACATGCTAAATGCTCATGAATCACTGCCGTTCCCATACAGAACAATGGCAAGGCGTCGGTGAATTAGCACTGCCACAAGGAAACATTAGTACGGCTCTTAGCAAAACACGCTTCCGTGTGCCTGAAAACCTTGGGCAAAAATCATTACGTTGCAGAGAGTCTCAGCCTGGCAGTGTCGGACTGGGATGCCCACCAGAAAACCTCTCCAAAATTATTTCTACTCCTCTCCCCATTCAACCTCTTTATTCCCCCTGTATCTTGTTATTATCACTCCATCTTTTTAGCCTTGTTGTTTTCATACAGAAATAGGGAATGACCACGGAATAGGCCAAGAGGTTAGGAGCAGAAGGGACCACTGACTCCTGGCCCACCGGGAGTTTTCCTGGTATCCCTGAGGGCCAGTCCGACACTGTGGGAGTGGCACTTGGTGGCAGGCAGTGGGCTTCATGTCATGTTGTGGCAGTTAGATATTGCAGGTGATGCCCAGTAAGATTCAGTAAGCTTTGCCGCTGAACAAATATGGGCACACATGCCATGTCCCATGTAATCTCACTCATGCCTCTATAACATTATCAGAACCAAGGCTTTCATACTTCTATCAGCACTAATGCTCCCATAACCCTAGTAGCACTGATGTTCCCAAAGCACTGCAAGTACTCATGCCTCTATAGCAATATCAGAACCAAGGCTTTCATACTTCTATCAGCACTAATGCTCCCATAACCCTAGTAGCACTGATGTTCCCATAGCACTGCAAGTACTCATGCCTCTATAGCATCAGAACTGATGTACCCCTGGCACTATAGGCACTGACATTCCCAGCAATGATACTAACATAGCACTCAGCATCATCACTTGTGCTCCAATAACTGTATTAGCAACAATACTCCTGTAGTTCTATTAAAGGAAAACTTAACCACCAAACAAGCTCATATGTAAAACCCTGCTTCACATAAATAAATCATTTTCATATAAATATACTTTTTTAGTAGTATGTGCCATTGGGTAATCCTAAATAGGAAACTGCCATTTGAAGAATTAAGGGGCACTGGGATAATAGGACTCACATAGTGTCAGACTGGGACCTCAGGGGCCACCAGAAAACCTTAGACCATAGGCCCACTCTCTAGACATTTTTCGTCCTTTTCTTACCCAACCTCTTTATTCTCCTAGTCTCTTTTATTTACATGCTAGCATCTATTCTTCCATCTATTTCTCCTCTTTGTTCCCATTCAGAAATAGGGAATGACCATGAAACAGGCCAAATGGTCAGGAGCAGGAGGGCCCACTGACACTTGGACCTACCGGGAGTTTTCCTGGTATCCAGGTGGGCCAGTCTGACACTGGACCCACAGACCATCACTAAATGGCAGCTCAAGGGAAAGGATGTTAAAGGGCAATATTTCCTGATATCTATACTCCAGTGCCAAGCCTAACCGGCTAGGTGCCCTAGGCAACCAGATTGGCAACCTTACCCCCACTGGCTGGGCAAGTGCCAGCATGCACACTCACAACTGGGGAGGGACAGGAGGCAGCACGGTGTGGGCAGAAATGGCCCCAGAAAATGGGCACCTTACGCACTTGCCTCTAGAGGCAGCCCTGGCCAGCACCGGTGCTTCCATTTCGCTTCCAGGACTGATGCTCACATAGCACCATTAGTACCAATACTACTAGTTATACAGATGATCCCGCTGAGCTCACTACTGAACTGCACACTATCACATTACAGCACTTGATCCACTGTTAGGGGGCTCCCTGAAGATGCCTAATGCAGATCCTAATTGCAAGGGTCACTTTCACCCTGCGGTTACAGTAAACTGCATTAACGGGAAGGGAGATCCACTTGGACAGAATAGCAACACTGCCTTTCAGAAGTATTTATTTACATGCGTCTTTCATTAAAGGGGAACTCCACCCAAAAATGAAAAAATCAACTTTCCAATATACATTCATTTAAATATTCCCAGTGGTTTTAAGGGTGAAGACACACGGAGCTACTAGTAGCAGCTACTTGTCACGGCTACAAAAATAGACAATTCTGATCATTTACTGATAATTGTCTCTACTTGTGTTTTAGCAGAGGCAATTCTTAGTATTGGCTATGGCAGGGGATTTTCTGGCTTTTGTATCTGTGTCAAGTAGCTGCTACTAAGTAGCTCCATGTGTCTTTACCCTTAGGATAAGGACCCATGGAGCGGGTTGCCGTGATAGATCTTTGCTATGGCAGGCAACTAACCACTCCGAAATGGCTTTCCACATGCAACATTAGGAATCACGGTGGAAAGTCCGTCTCCTCACTTACCGGAAGTTGCTGAAGGAGGAAACTTTGTACGACTTTAGAATATGGAAGCAATGTGAAGGGCTTTCCACCAGTGACTCCTATTGTTGCCAGTGGAAAGCCATTTTGGAGCAGTTAGTCACTGGTGATAGCCGCTCCAAAATACAGTAAGTGTAATGCTATTGAAAATCTACCTGGATGTTTATAATCTCTGCCCTGCTTTGTTCTGACTTCTGAAACAATGTAGCCGGCTCATCAATAGACTACTGAGACAACTGATTTCTGTTACAAATACTCCATTTAAATATGCTCTTTAAAGAGTCCCAAATAAAGTCTTATCACATGTACTGGTGAGTTGAGATACAAAAGACAAGACCAACGCAAATGATCCATGTGTCCCATACAAATCTAGTGCTTGGACGGCTGCTGCCGCGTGTCTGTAACATAACTCTGACTATTTCAATCACATCTTTTATTACGGCATGGCTGCCAGTTGGATTGTCATTCCTGGCTGGGATTCTGACTCTGCACACAGGAGATATTTAATGCTCACCGTCACCTGGGGTGCTTTTCTTTCTATTGGATGACAGTGACAAGATAAGCCAAGGCGCTTCAAAGGCAGCAGATGGCTGTCATTATCATATTGCCGAGCCGTAGGAAACCTTTGTTAGGGCGAGTGAAACAAGCCAAATGAGTAATTTCGCTGATGGCTTCTCAGTGGTATGTAATACTCATAATATGGGTTTAAATGTAAATAAAAGCAAAACAATATTGACGGGGGGGGGGTTAAGCCTTGATAAATCTAGGAGCCAACTGCATTAAATGCAATATAATACCTTCCCCAACTGTACATTACATAGGGAATAATGTACTATAACCAATAAGGGCGTTAAAAGTCAACACGTGGCAAGTAATTCAGCTAATTGGTCAGTTTCTGAACTGTACTGACCACAGATAAAACATAACTTTTTACTGTTATTAAAGATAGAGAGAGATAGATAGATAGATAGATAAATAGAGATAGATAGATAGATAGATGATAGATAGATAGATAGATAGATAGATGATAGATAGATAGATAGATAGATAGATAGATAAATAGAGATAGATAGATAGATAGATAGATAGATAGAGATAGATAGATAAATAGAGATAGATAGATAGATAGATAGATAGATAAATAGAGATAGATAGATAGACAGATAGACGGATAGATAGATAGATAGAGATAGATAGATAGATAAATAGAGATAGATAGATAGATAAATAGAGAGAGATAGATAGATAGATGATAGATAGATAGATAGATAGATAGAGATAGATAGATAGATAAATAGAGATAGATAGATAGAGAGAGAGAGAGAGATAGATAGATAGATAGATAGATAGATAGATAGATAGATAGAGATAGATAGATAGATAGATAGATAGAGATAGATAAATAGAGATAGATAGATAGATAGATAGATAGATAGATAGATAGATAGAGATAGATAGATAAATAGAGATAGATAGATAGATAAATAGAGATAGATAGATAGATAAATAGAGATGGATAGATAGATAGACAGATAGACGGATAGATAAATAGATAGATAGATAGATAGATAGATAGAGATAGATAGATAGATAGATAGATAGATAGAGATAGATAGATAAATAGAGATAGATAGATAGATAGAAAGATAGATAGATAGAGATAGATAGATAGATAGATAGATAGATAGATAGATAGAGATAGATAGATAAATAGAGATAGATAGATAGATAAATAGAGATAGATAGATAGATAGATAGATAGATAGATGATAGATAGATAGATAGATAGATAGAGATAGATAGATAGATAGATATAGATAAATAGAGATAGATAGATAGATAGATAGAGATAGATAGATAAATAGAGATAGATAGATAGATAAATAGAGATAGATAGATAGATAGATAGATAGATAGATAGACAGATAGACGGATAGATAAATAGATAGATAGATAGATAGATAGATAGAGATAGATAGATAGATAGATAGATAGATAGAGATAGATAAATAGAGATAGATAGATAGATAAATAGAGATAGATAGATAGATAGATAGATAGATAGATAGATAGAGAGAGATAGATAGATAGATAGATAGATAGATAGAGATAGATAGATAAATAGAGATAGATAGATAGATAGATAGATAGATGATAGATAGATAGATAGATAGAGATAGATAGATAAATAGAGATAGATAGATAGATAGATAGATAGATATAGATAGATAGATAGAGATAGATAGATAGATAGATAGAGATAGATAAATAGAGATAGATAGATAGATAGATAGATAGAGATAGATAGATAAATAGAGATAGATAGATAGATAAATAGAGATAGATAGATAGATAAATAGAGATAGATAGATAGATAGATAGATAGATAGACAGATAGACGGATAGATAGATAAATAGATAGATAGAGATAGATAGATAGATAAATAGAGATAGATAGATAGATAGATAGATAGATAGAGATAGATAGATAAATAGAGATAGATAGATAGATAGATAAATAGAGAGATAGATAGATAGATAGATAAATAGAGAGATAGAAAGATAGATTTTGCACTAATAAAGGATAATATAGATTTGTTATAAAGTCCTGTGAGTGCTGTTTCCATTCCACAGTGCTATATCTTATATGAAACTCTGTATGTCCAGTGTATGAAACCCACTTATTGTACAGCGCTGCGGGATATGTTGGCGCTTTATAAATAAATGTTAATAATAATAATAATAATAATAATATATTGATAGATAGATAGATGATATATTTTTGGTTAAAGGAATTAAAGGAATGCTTTGCCTGTTATCCAATTACAGAAAGGCCATCGCCCATAGATTTCATTATAAGCAAATAATTCTAACTTTTAAAAATGATTCCCTTTTCTCTGTAATAATAAAACAGTACCTGTACTTGATCCCAACTAAGATATAATTACCCCTTATTGGGGCAGAACAGCCCTATTGGGTTTATTTAATGGTTAAATGATTCCCTTTTCTCTGTAATAATAAAACAGTACCTGTACTTGATCCCAACTAAGATATAATTACCCCTTATTGGGGGCAGAACAGCCCTATTGGGTTTATTTCATGGTTAAATGATTTTAGTAGATTTATAGTATGGAGATCCAAATGACAAAAAGACCCCTTATCTGGAAACCCCCAGGTCCTGAGCATTCTGGAAAACAGGTCCTATACCTGCATTTATCTTTCTATGCAATCCTTTACCTATTCATATTTCAGTAGCTCATTCAAATCACTGCCTAGTTGTTAGGGCAAATAAGACCTTAGCAACCAGATAACTGTAGAAATACCAAACTCGAGAGCTGCCAAACAAAACCTAAATAACTATAAAAACCCACAAAAAATACAAAAACAAAAAATTGCAAACTGTCTCCTATAATAAAATTTAATTTGTAGGTGAACTACCCATTTAAAAACTTTTGTTTGTGTGTCTTCAGTAAAGGAGAAGTAAACCAAATATAAATGATTGCATAATATACAATTATACAGAGGGAGCATGATATAGAATACTAACTGCACGATGCATCTAGGCATTCCATAAAGCAACAAGAATGTGGGGGAAACTGTCACAGCTAAAGAAGTGTATTAGCTTTACCTAAAATACCATTTTTCCTTCTACTCGCTGAGCAACCATGACATTTAAGGTGTAAAGTGACCCCACGACAGGGCATGTTCCTTCAGTGATGTTCCACTTATATGATGTTGTTAACTATGGAAGCCAGCTTGACTCCATTGTGGGAACCTCACCAATGTACTAAAAAATGGACTCTTTACCATCAGTTTGAACCTTGAAATGGTTCCCTCAGATCTACATCATGGCTGAAATAACATGGATTGTTCCCCCCCCCCCCACACTAAAGAATGAGGGATATCAGTAAAGCTTTGTTCTCTCCAGAGGTGGGGAGCGAGGCTTTGTGCTGGGAGATATAGTTGTGAGGATTGTAGAGCAGCCAACCTCAGATACCCCCGATGCTCGGAGCTGTCTGAAGATGCAATCTATAACCATTAATATACTCATACAAGGCGCCCAACCTTGAAGCTATGCTTTATTGCTTGTGAATGGCTCTCTGGGGACACGCTTGTCTTTCAGCAGAACTAAGTGGAATGCTTCTGAACATGCACGTCTTTGCCTAACACTGGAAATGACACAATGGTGACGAAGACCCTCCAACCCTCCCGACACGTCCCACAACAGCTTCACCTATCTAGAGAACCATAAAGAACCTCAATGCATGCCCGTTAGATTTCATAAGGTGATCAAACCGCCAATTAATGGGGATCAGGGGTGAGCACATTTTTTCAGCAGGTATAGATTGGCAGCGAAATTCCACATTTTGCCATTGGCAAAATCTTTTTAGCGAAACTGGCACAAAGATTTGCGGTGACAAAAATTTGCTGAGTGAGGAAAAAGTTGTGGTCACATACGAAAAAGTTGTGGTTGCATCAAAAAAAGACGCTGTCACGTCCAAAAAAGTTTAAAAAAGTTGCATTCACGTCAATATGTCGAACGGTACCTGCCATAGACAGTCACTATTTATTGTGCCTTCAAAGTGATGAAGGGGAAGACAGGACTAAGGGGACCTGGAAGGTAATGGAAGGGCTAGAAATCTGCAGTACCCGGCTGTGAAATTATGGGGCATATTATTATAGTGTGTAAGCCACGTCACCGGTGATGTAACCCATAGGAACCAAATAGATCTTTGCTTTTGTTTTCTAATTTTACTGATTGGTTGCTATGGGCAACATCACCATTGATGCTGGCTTACACACTATAATAAATATATATATAAAACATATATACAACATCATCTAGATTGTAAGCTCTACGGGGCAGGGACCTCCATCCCCTTGTGCCTTGACTCATAAATTATTGCAACTGTAACTTGTATTTATTGTTATACTGTGTATTTATCTATTATTTTCTTTAACCTCTGTCTGTATTAATGTATTCTACTGTACAGAGATACATACATAAGTAGCGCTTCATAAATAAAGATATACATACATATACAACAATCACAATCAATAATGATAGAGAGAGCTGGAAAAGATAGTTAAATAAAAGTCGGGATACTTACTCAACATACTTGAGCCATGCACTGGAGTCAGACATGGCCATAAACACGCAGTTTGTGAGAATAGTGCACATTATAAACATACTGAACAATGTGGAGAGAGAAGTTAAGGAAGAAAAAATACTATGGCTGATAATAAACGGCATAGACTGAGTTAACCAGTGGCCCTTGTGCTTTCTGCCTCCCATCATAGTGCTATAAAGGGGCCTATAAAATAGGAAGGTGAAAATCTGCAGTCACCGAACAGCAACCAATCAGAGGTTAGCTCTCATCAGTCTAGTGCAGTTAGAATACTCGAGTATAAGCCTAGTTTTTCAGCACCCAAAATGTGCTGAAAAAGTCACCCTCGGCTTATACTCGAGTCGGGTGCCATGGGTCCCTCCAGACTAGCACCCTCTGTCCTTTGTGTACAAATTAGGCCACCCGCAACCAGACCCTCCAGTGCCTGTTGTTTTTGTTGACCCTCTTCTCCACTTACAGAGCTAGTTTACTGTTTTTCTTTGAAATAAATATTTAAAAACATATACCCCACTGATGCCTCAATTAATGTTATTTTATTGATATTTATTTTGATTATTGAAACTTAGCAGTAGCTGCTGCATTTCCCACCCTAGGCTTATACTCGAGTCAATACGTTTTCCAGTTTTCCAGTTTTCTTAGGTAAAATTAGGTACCTCGGCTTATATTCGGATCGGCTTATACTCGAGTATATATAAGTGCATTGTTGGTTACTATATAGAGGAAAACCCTATACTAAGTAATAGTTATCCGTCCACCAAATCCAGACATTGGGCCAGTTCAGTGCGAAAAAGTTTTCTCGTAGTTTATCACATGAAAACTTATTGACAAGATTCAATTCGCGGAGAAAAAACTTTTCTCCTAATTCAATTCTAGTTTTTTTTCCTATAGACCTAGAATTCTGTCCATTAGTTTTCACATGATAAACCCTTTTCTCGCTGAATTAAATCTGGGCCTTTATTCCATAATTGTTACCAAATGAATTAGCCTCTTGTTACACGTTACACATAGCAACATGGTACAGGTCCAATCTCCTCTAGTGCCGCAAATATAAATATTTTCCTCTGTGAATGGAAGCCTGAATAATTACACTCAGTGGGATTTACCCTTTGGGCAATACACAAACAGGGCCCCTTAGGGACTGACTAGTTCTGAACACTGCATTCTACTAAAGCAAGTTGCCTTTAGGGGGTAAATAGGGGCAAGTACTGTAGGTAGGAAGAATGGGGCTTGCTGGAGATGGAGTTATATCAAGATGGTGTCATTACATTATAGATGGCCCCCTCTATTTTTTTTATAAATGAAGGTTAGACAGTCCTTTATGCACTGGTTCCCAACCCAACTATAGACAGCCTAGAACAAGAATGAGCATTTGCATGAGCATTTCCAGCAACCCCTGGTAGTTAGTAAGATCCCCTACAGCGAGAGAGCATTGGTAGGGGGGCAGTAGGGCAATACAGCAGGACAAATTCCCCGGTCATCACTAGAGATGATGGCAGATATGTTGCCATTGAATAATCCATGGTTTGTTGCACCCTGCCTAGAACATAATAAATTACCCCCATAATATAAATATTTTGCCAGAAGTCTGCACAGGATACCACAGCCAAACCCATGTCCCGCCTATACTCCACCCCCTTCTCAACAAGCCACACCCCTGTTTTGCAATACATAGGACACTCTTAATATTTATAAAAAAAATGATGTGTACCTAATTCCAGTTCACATTCTTATACCAATACATTTTCATTAGTACCAAATGGATTGCAAAGATGCCCATCATTCACCCAAATCTTTTGTAGATAAACATAGAACACCATGAAAAGGATATGAATGTACCAAAATTTTGATTGAAGCTCTTCGGATGGGATGGAAAGGGCTTATTATATACAAAGCAGGTGTGGCACTAAATCTGAAGATTGTCTTTCCTTTATTTAGTACTATAAAGGTCTGGGGAGAAAAGAAGAGAGAAACAATTGTATAGTTACAACTGCAACTACTGTATTGCTACTGTGTTGCTATGGGCTAACAGACCTGCAAACATTGTGACTTTTATTACAATCCTTTTTGTAGCTTGACAATTTAAAGTCAATCTTTTTTTTCCCTTTTTTGTGGTTTTCTTTCTGTCTCAAAATGTATTTTGTTTTTAATTTGAATCTAGTTTTTATTGAAATTTAAAAGGCTATCTGGTTGCCAGGGTGAGTGTCCCCAACCAATCAGAAAGGAGATTAATTTCAGGTGTTATCTTTCTCTACAGTCCCTCCCTTATTCATCTTCCTATCTGTTATTCAAACGATTACCTGGTTGCTAGGGTAAAAGGGGCCACAACAACCAGATAAACCAAACAGTAACCAGGGGCATACAGATCAAAAAGTGAATGTCCCATAGGTCATCAGAGGAGAGGAATTTTCACCCTGATGGAGACACTCACTGATGATGGGTAAGTTCTAAAAGGGGCACCTGAGTCTGGACTGAGATTTAAATTTGGCCTTGGTATTATAAATATACAATGCCCCAAAGGGCCTACACCAGATTAATAAGTGGTAACTGTGTATGGCATTTTAGCAGCCCCTCTGCTATCAGTCCAGACTGGCTAAAAACCCCTATAGGTGTCACCTAAAAGACACCCTAAAGGTGGCCATACACAGGCCGATTCTAGCTGCCGATATCGGTCCTTTAGACCAATTCTTATTGGCCCGTGTATGGGCACTAACGATGGGCCTGCCCAACTGACATCTGGCCTGAAATCGGACAGATCTCGATTGGGCAAGCTTGATTTTTCCGTCGAATCCGGGACTGCGTGGGCTCATTGAGGCAGTCCCCGAACAGATGGGAACCTATACCCACCGTCCTAATTCAATCGTTTGTCCCCAGGGTCAAACAGCCGTATTAGCCTGATATCAGCCACCCATAGGTGGAGGTGTCGGGAGAAGATCCATTCGCTTGGCGACCTTGCCAAGAAAGTGGATCTTTTTATGTATAACCACCTTAAGGCAGGTGAGATACTGGGATACTTAATATACATATATATTAAATAATACAAGAGTGTTACATATATAATACAGATATATAAACCATTCCTTGTATAGGCAAAAGATGTACAGATATGACTTATCCTACCCCTTATCTCTGCCCTGCAGGTTTAGTAGTTAGCAGGCCATGGTGTAAGTGCTGTCTATGCAGAACTTCTTTGGCTGGACTAGATTTGGCCAATGGGATTCTTTGGGTGGGTTAGCATTAACCTATAGGATTCTTACTAGTGACTTTGTGCATCTCATGTCATTTGTAATTGTTATAAAAATTGCTATTTGTAAAGGCCCCATTTGAAGCCTTCTGGGATACATGTTATTCTGTGTGGCTGAATGCTTCCCAAGACTCTGTATTTTTGACTTACAATAAACAACTTTCTGCTAAACAAGCTTATCTCTGAGTCTTGTTAAATAATGTAAGGTTCTGGTAGGTAAAACTACCAACAACTCTGTGATAAATATGCCCTTATATATCAAACCACACATAATAAACAAGACCAATTGCAAACTTTCTTAGAATGTCTCTGCTTACACCATGGGGTAGATCCTTTACGACTGGTATGTGCTCACCTTCTTGTTTCTGTAGAATGGGTCGATGTCCTCCAAGGGCTGCCCGATGAGGTGTTTAGGAAAGTCGCCGTAGATGCGGGGGAGCTGTTTGCCTGCTTCCAGGTCAGGGTGCGGCCTTGGCTTCCCTCCTTCATTATTTTCCTCCGCTCTGTTTTCCTGTTTTGCCGACCTGGCCTGTTCCTCGGCGATGCGCTTTTCAATTGCAGCCAGGGATTCGGGGGTGAACCGGCGGAAGCTGTCAGGACCCGGTGGTAACAAGAGGACTGCCATATTCTCATCCTGCTCCTTGTGTGTACTAATTCTTATTTATAGCATTGGAAACTGCTGCAACACAAAAAGAGAGAACAAAACGGTAAATACCAAAAGGGAATGACCCTTCTCATTACTGTAGGTGACGTGACTCAATAGATAAAGTAGGAAAAGTCATTTACTTTGTCTTTATAACAAGGCCCCTAGAGCACCCATTAAAGTAGGCAGAAGACTTGGTCAGTGGTTCAGCAATACATAGTAAATAAAGTTCCCCCTCTTGTAAAATATAAGGATATTATAAGTCACCGAGGAGTTCCTTATAATATATAGTGAATAAAGTGCCCCCTATTGTAACATATAGGGATATTATAAGTCACTGAGGAGTTCCTTATAATATATAGGGAATAAAGGGAATCATTTAACCATTAAATAAACCCAATAGGACTGTTCTGCCCCCAATAAGGGGTAATTATATCTTAGTTGGGATCAAGTACAGGTACTGTTTTATTATTACAGAGAAAAGGGAATCATTTAACCATGAAATAAACCCAATAGGACTGTTCTGCCCCCAATAAGGGGTAATTATATCTTAGTTGGGATCAAGTACAGGTACTGTTTTATTATTACAGAGAAAAGGGAATCATTTAACCATGAAATAAACCCAATAGGACTGTTCTGCCCCCAATAAGGGGTAATTATATCTTAGTTGGGATCAAGTACAGGTACTGTTTTATTATTACAGAGAAAAGGGAATCATTTAACCATGAAATAAACCCAATAGGGCTGTTCTGCCCCCAATAAGGGGTAATTATATCTTAGTTGGGATCAAGTACAGGTACTGTTTTATTATTACAGAGAAAAGGGAATCATTTAACCATTAAATAAACCCAATAGGGCTGTTCTGCCCCCAATAAGGGGTAATTATATCTTAGTTGGGATCAAGTACAGGTACTGTTTTATTAGTATAGGGAAAAAGGAAATAATTTTTAAAAATTAGAATTATTTGCTTATAATGGAGTCTATGGGAGATGGCCTTTCCATAATTCGGAAACTTTCTGGATAATGGGTTTCCAGGTAAGGGATCCCGTACCTGTGTATATATACATATCACAAAAAATAGCATTAACCCCTGGCAACCATTCATTAAGTAGTATTTATTGGTTACCTGTTTATAAGCAAAAATATCATTGGTTACTATAGGTTAGTATTACTAGACCTGGTGCAAACTTTACTCCTCTTTCTATTTTATTATCCTCTATTGTTGCTAAAGGTTTTGGATGTTTTATTTAATACCAAAAAAACACCCCTTTATTTTTTTTACTAAATGTCAAAGCCATCACACGCATTCAGCAAAGTTCTAAATTTAACCGGTACACATTTTCATGCAATAATAACGGTGAAGTGATTTTCGTGCGCGTAAGCACTCAACGCCTCATCATAAATTCAAGTGGTGTGTTTTCAGCTTTCAAAATAGTGGCCTAACGAAGTAACGATGCCAAAAAAGCTATTTGCCACTTTGGAGTGACATTAACCCTATGTTGGCATCTGCTTGAAACACAAGGGGGTCATTTATTAAGTGCAGGGTAAGGGGCAAAGTGCAATACATGGGCGCAATCTTCCTTGTTTTCTGTTGCCCTGTCAATGCCGTATTCTTGAAGAACAGGTGGTGGAAGATACATAGGTGTCCCTCCTCCTGTCCCCAATCCATCCTCTAACTTGCATGTCCTTTAGAAGTGCAAGCAAGGGAGTGGGTGCAAGCTGCGGGGTGCTGATATGGGTGTTCTTTGAATAAACATGCCATTAAATGAAGCCATGCCTCAGGCCTGCCCATTACACCCCTAATCCCATCCAAAACCCAACCCAATCCCTAAAGCCCCACCTACTCAGTGTGTCCACAATACGCACATCCCCATCTCTTGGGGCTCCTGACTGGACTACCCCCAGGCCTTAGTGCTCCTCCAGTGCCCTTAACCTTTTTACCCACCAGTTTTCTAAAATTACCTCTGAGCCACCTCCTTTAGGGTGAAAACACATGGACCTACTTGTCATGGTTACTAAACTCCAGAAAATACCCTGTCATAGTCAATACTGACAATTGCCTCTGCTAAAATACTGTACATGTAAAGACAATTATCAGTAAAAGATCAGCATTGTCTATTTTAGTAGCCATGACAAGTAGCTCCTACTACTAGCTCTGTGTTTTTTCAACCTTATATTATATCTAGGGTGGCCACCTTTACTCACCTACCTGTTGGGACATGAAAAGTCAGGGTGGTAACATAAGGGAGCAGGGATTGTGCAGACTGTGGGCACGGATTGGGCGTTATGAAGGGAAGGGAGTCTACTGGGTGGGAAAGTTGCCAGTCAAGGAAGCAAGGATTGTGGGTGGAAATGGGAATGGCAAAGTCATTGGAGAGTACAGCTGCTGTTGAATTTGTAGTTGGAGTTTTATGGGCTAGGTGGGTGAAATAGCACCTATGTGGCAACCCTAATTATACCCTTTTGTACTCACTTTACTTTTATATAACTTTCAACATTATCCCAACACATTTCTAAATTACCCCAACCCACCCACATATCCCATCTATAAATAAATACAGTTTTCTTTCTTGAAAAATAGTTTTTTCCTGGACATGAAACCCTCCAATTCACTTACAGCAAATGTTCCTATCACAAGAACTGGGCTTCAGATATGCAAGATTTGCAAAGTTCCGACTAAAGGAAAATTTCTCCTTTCCATTCTATCAGGCTGCTCCCTGGCTAAATACAGGTGGGTTGGTGCGTCTACTCTTTTTTATCCACGTCTAGTAGCCAGGAGACATTAGTGCTGAGCCTACTGAATGGAACATATTATTATTTGTAGACGTCTGGCGTGTTTATTTCATTTTTTTCTGGAAATAAATCCTTGCTTATCATATTCACAAACGAGCATTTCTTGCCAGTCCAGTGAAAGGATTATTGCACAAAGCAAGATGCAGACGGACATAAAGACCAGCAGGTTAAAAATCTCATATTTCTGTATGTCAGCAGACACCTTGCTGCTCAACTTAATTTATTGCATGTGTGGGAGCCAATGACAAACAACTTCCTACCATGAGTATATTGTCATTACTATGTCATTCCAACCTCTTGAAGGCAGCTGTGAGCCTCTTGGAGATATAACCAAGACAATAGACCCTATTTTGTCCCATTCCATTTCTGGTTGGCAGGTATGGAATGAAGAACCACTTATCCAGAGTCAAGAGATTCTGAGAAAAGGTTCTTGCTAATCCAAAGATAGAGGAGATCAGATTGGCCATGGCGGAGCTAGAAGGCCATGAGTTAATACCCTGCATATACACAGGGAAGCCAAGCTTTATGGCCATGCTTTCTACACAACCAGCCAGCTCCGTTATCTGCTTGGGGCTTGGCCTATTTTTAGTTCATTAGCAGACGGCAGAGACGGGGGTCGATGACAAAGGTAAGGCTTCCTAGGAAGTAATTACCAAGAATTTCCAGAACAGCAAGATGCACTTATCAGACCCATATCAGAGAAACAAGATCCCAGGAAGAGCAATTTCTGGAAATTTCTATTGTCTATTCTATTGCCTGAAGGCAATACTGTGTTCAAGGACTTAAACTCAGCCAGTACCAGCAAGATTTGCGCAATATGGTGGGAAAACATGTTTAGCCGGTGGCCCAGAAAAAAAAAGATATGAGCAAAGATGAAAGTGACATGGGTTCTACCCTACTTCTCAGTCTGTCAGTGGCTTGGGAATTCCAGTCTTTGAACAGACAGCAAAGCTGATAACTCTGCGTATGTATATATATATATATTTATATGTATGTATGGGCACCCTGGGTCCTAGCTAATGGTCTTATGCTCAACAGTGTAATGAAAGGCACAGCATCTCTCACCTTTTATAGCTGAAATAACTGAATGATAAAACCTATGCTTGCATGTATGGCCTGTTGATCCCTATGGAATGAGCAGTTTTACTCTAATTTCATTTGAATTCAGGGCAGAGCAGACCATTATAGAAAATACATCCTATAACTGAGAATCATTCCACAGGTGGTAATACATGCCTTCAGCATCAATACACACAGCCTGTGGTTAGATGGACAATTTATTCTGATGGGCCCAGCGTGCAACATCACTGATGCTCCAAGCACTCTGACAGCACCTACACCTCCTATATCACCTCCTGTATCACCCCCTGTGCATAGACAGGAACCTGCTAGTTTACCCAGACTGGAAATCATTTGGCCTGGTGTCCCCAGCAGCACAGAGGCCCCTTGGGATAAATGTTAATAAAAGCACAAAATACATGTTACATTACTATATTAGCTCTAAGTAATTGACAGTGATATGACTTTGATAGTGATTAGTGATATAAGTAGCCAGACCCCGACAGACTTGCTAAACCAACACACTAATGGGCAAAAGTAAACATTATCAGACAATCCCAGTTATATCTATAGGTATTTTGTCCTAATTCTATATAAGCTGGTTCCACAGCAGGTTATTCTAGCAGTCCCCCTTTCCCACAGCAGCCCAAACTGGTGCTTATAATCTACTGCTCAGGGTTTATTCGACTTTTTCATTCATTATTCCAACAGGTTAAACTGGTCTTCTACAGCATCTGGAATGAAAGGAATTGCAATGGCTTTGCCGTAAAGGCTAAAACCCCCCAGCCTCCTCCAACATCACTAGAAATATCATGAACAGGGGGAGTTGGCCCTCTAAATGTCTCCAGAACCAGACAATTAGGGCTTAATGGTCATTTTATATTTTACATACACCTGGAACTACATTAAGGTATTTAATATGACAATGTTTTATTGTGTATATACTTAGTCAACACCCAAATAGAAGGTGGCCCAATGTTGGACAGCACTGGGGGGGGGGTTAAATTACAAATTTTACCCCCAAACAATGAAGGTCTCTATAAAAATATATTGCATAAACAGCTCATATATAAAACCCTGCTTTATCTAAATAAACTATTTTCATAAAAATATACTTTTTTAGTAGTATGTGCCACTGGGTAATCCTAAATAGAAAACTGCCATTTTAAGTACTAAGGGCCGCCCCCAGGGATCATAGGATTCACAGTGCACACAAACAAGCCAAGGTACACATACATGCTAGGCCCCATCAGCCAATGAATGGCAGAGTTCTGCCTTTTGCTCCCACAATACTTCCTGTTACAGTTAGAGCTGCATCACTTCCTGTCAGCTGATCTCTGAGGGAGCACACAGCCCATCACTAAATGGCGGCTCAAGGGAAAGGATGTAAAAGGGCAATATTTACTGATATATATATTCCAGTTTGGCGAGATTCTTTAATAGGCCACTTAACATAATATAAACTGTCTGTTAGCTAAGTATTCCTTCTGGGGGTATAGTTTCCCTTTAAAGCCTGTAAACCTATGTCTCACATGGTTTTTAAAAAGGAAGCCAGCACCATTATGGTCATGTAAAGAGGTTACATTGGGAACTGGGAAGGGTTATAATAACATTGCAACAGTTAAGATCAGCCAAACCTTAGTGTCACTCCCCTTAGTTCAATTCACCGCTAATACCAAAGTGGCGGGGGGGGGCAGAAATATGAAATAAAGTGCTAATTTAATGCAGATCCTCAGCCCGCACAGGAAATAAGAGCTGGGAATGTGTCATTTGGCTGTACAAGGTGATTGCAGCTCTTCATACCAACATGCACTACATTGGGTTTTTCAAAAGCACAGCGGTACAGGCATGAGTCACGCCAATTAGATGCAGGGAAAAAGCTTATTTTTTTATTTAATTTCTCCTTTTTGTACCGTGTCACGTCAAAAGGTGCGCATAAAGGAATGACAGCGGCGACTGGCCCCCACCTTGCAGACTAAAGCGCCAAAGGCTTCTGCGCCAAAAAGATCGGAACTTTATTTAAAGAAAGTGTGGGGGGTGGGGGGGGCAAAAAAACTGCGGCGGTTATTTTCATGTCAAGTCATGCTGCTGCTGAAATGTAATATTTCTATTCCAGGCAGGCTCTGCTTACTGTATAAGAAAATGATATGTTGCAGATGCACAACGTATACAAATAGAACATTGTGTTGGGTTCTGGTAGCTGGGGGGGATCGGATCACAAAACAAATCAATGACAAAGGGACTGCTAGGACAAACATGGGTGCTCCCATGTCCAATAAAAGAGCAAACAAAACATAATAATTCATATTATAAGGGGCCCAATTAAGTAAACATTGTTATGGATCAGTCAGTCCATGAGGATTTTTTAATTTATTAAAGGTCAACTAATTTAATCAGTATTGAGCAATACTGAGCAATGATAATAAATCCGGAAGGATCAGAAAATTATATTCAATCCATCAGCCCACTGGATTGACTCCTACATCGGTCCAATCAGATTGAAGCATTCCACAGTCAAATGCAATAAAACATGTACCTTGCTGCTTCAGTCTACCATCCATTTACCCCAAAATAACGCACCTGCCCATCTGTCCAATGAGATTTAAGCATTCCAGAGGGTACAAATGAAATAAAACATGTATCCAGGGATCTAAGCTTCACTCCATGTAGCCTAAAATTCCTGGCCAGCTGACCAATAAGAATGTTCCATCCCACAGTACTGGGGAACTACTTATTTGGAACTGATGGTTTACAGACACATTTGGGGTAGGTTTACCTTTAGGGCTCTGGCACACGAGGAGATTAGTAGCCGCACGACAAATTTCCATTGTCACAGGCAACTAATCTCCCGAAATGCCATCCCACCGGCTGAAATGTAAATCGCCCATGGGATGGCATACGTGATGCCGCGATCGCAGAAGTTGCCTCTCTAGGCATGTTGTATGCCATCCCACCGGTGATTTCACCCTAAGGGTGAAGACACACTGAGCCACTAGCAGCTACTTTTTTACAGCTACTAAACTCCATATATATATAAATGAGCTGTCTTTGGGTGAAGACACACAGAGGCTACTAAACGCCAGAAAATTCCTTGATCAGCATTGTCTATTTTAGTAGCAGTAACAAGTATCTGCTACTAGTATCTCTGTGTGTCTTCACCCTAAGGGTGAAGACACACAGAGCTACTTGTAGCTCTTCAAAAAGTAGCTGCTACTAGTAGCCCAGTGTGTCTTCGCCCTAAAGGTGCCCATGGATCTTCTCCCGATATCCCCCATCTAGGGGTGGGCGATATCGGAAGAATCCAAGCTAATTCGATCGTTATTATGGCGGGTATAGGCAAAGTCATCAAGCCGCATCAACAAGCCGATAAGGTCCCCAATCCAACTAGATTTTTAAACCTGCTCCAGGCCAGATATCTGTTGGACAGGCCCGTGTATGGGGACCTTTAGGGTGAAGACACACTGAGCCACTAGTAGCAGCTACTTTTTCACTTCTACTAAACTCCAGAAAATCCCCTGCCATAGACAATACTGAGAATTGCCTCTGCTAAAACACACATAGAGACAGTTATCAGTAAATGATCAGCATTGTCTATTTTAGTAGCCACGACAAGTAGCTGCTACTAGTAGCTCTGTGTGTCTTCAACCTTAGACAGCTTATTTAAATATATGGAGATATTAACCTGAACCTCCTTCTACTTTTTTTCTGACTTTGGGGCTTTGGAGAAGATGCATAAACCAATGAATCAATGAAAACATGGCAGCATGTTGGAGGTACCCCATACTGGCCCCGGGGTTATATGGTTAGTGGGTGTAACCACTGGGGGAGCTTCTTTCCCCCTTAGGAGAGGTTATAATTGGTACAAATAGTAGGAGTGGGTGTAACCACTGGGGGAGCCTCTTTCCCCCTTAGGAGAGGTTATAATTGGTACAAATCGTAGGAGCAGCTAAAGATTAGCCCAGAATCAATTTGTAGCCTTAACCTTGGCTAAATCAATGTTAATTTGCACTCACTGGCAAACAAATGCAGCAAGCTCGTAAGGGCAAAGGTTTTCAGCGGCTACAAATGCTTAATTATGTAGCAACAATTAATGTGCACGCAGGGAGGCTGCTTTCTGCCAGATAGGACATAATTGAGTTAGATATGAAAATCTATTCAGGATTCATGCTGGTTCCTCTATACAAGCTCCTGCAAGTGGATTCTCGGTAATTCATGGTAAGTCTTTGTGTTAAATTCAGCGATGGATGAAGGTATAAGCAGTACATGTACATTAGAGAGTGTCTGTACTGATGGGGCTTCTTGCTTTGTCCCCCTGGCTTATCTCTTTGGATACCAGAATGGATATTATAATTAACCTTATGACACAAACCTCTTTTTTTTCCTCTCTCGATATCCAATGGAATACGTCATTATGTTCCCAGCCTGACCATATATATATATATATATATCATATTGTGGACTACAAATGCCACTAGGGGGTTATATTTAGATTTGTAAAGGTCTAAAGTTAGTATAAGACATGCGACTTTATAAGTATTTCCCTATTCTGTTATTTTCTTCAGCTTTTACTAACATTGTCTTGTCTGCCATTGACCCACATACTGAGTTATAATCCCCTTGTAATAAGGTAGCAGGCATGACAAGCCAAGGTTGTGCACTGATGTAGCCAGTAGAATAGGCCAAGTAATGGAAAATACTGGGAATAGCATTATGAGTGTTTACTTATAGTCTCTAAAGAGTTATGGCATAAAACTATGGCAGCATAGGGATTCCCCTGTACTAAGCACAATTCAGCAGGAACAGCCCCCTAAGTTTGCCCATAGCCTATGGCAGCATAGGGATTCCCCTGTACTAAGCACAATTCAGCAGGAACAGCCCCCTAAGTTTGCTCATAGCCTGTACAGAGAGATACCATAAAACTTTGGCAGCATAGGGATTCCCCTGTACTAAGCACAATTCAGCAGGAACAGCCCCCTAAGTTTGCCCATAGCCTGTACAGAGTGATACCATAAAACTATGGCAGCATAGGGATTCCCCTGTACTAAGCACAATTCAGCAGGAACAGCCCCCTAAGTTTGCGCATAGCCTGTACAGAGAGATACCATAAATCTATGGCAGCATAGGGATCCCCTGTACTAAGCACAATTTAGTAGGAACAGCCCCCTAACTTTGCTCATAGCCTGTACAGAGAGATACCATAAAACTATGGCAGCATAGGGATTCCCCTGTACTAAGCACAATTCAGCAGGAACAGCCCTCTAAGTCATAGCCTGTACAGAGAGATACCATAAATCTATGGCAGCATAGGGATCCCCTGTACTAAGCACAATTCAGTAGGAACAGCCCCCTAACTTTGCTCATAGCCTGTACAGAGAGATACCATAAAACTATGGCAGCGTAGGGATTCCCCTGTACTAAGCACAATTCAGTAGGAACAGCCCCCTAACTTTGCTCATAGCCTGTACAGAGAGATACCATAAAACTATGGCAACATAGGGATCCCCTGTACTAAGCACAATTCAGTAGGAACAGCCCCCTAACTTTGCTCATAGCCTGTACAGAGAGATACCTTAAAACTATGGTACATAGGGATTCCCCTGTACTAAGCACAATTCAGCAGGAACAGCCCTCTAAGTTTGCTCATAGCCTGTACAGAGAGATACCATAAAACTATGGGGGCAGCATAGGGATTCCCCTGTACTAAGCACAAAGACAAAAGTCCCCAACTCTGTCTTGATCTACAGGAAGGTGTAACGAGAGGGTGCCGGGCCCCCCATCAAGCAAATCTTCGGCAAGGGCCCGCTGCACTCTTCATCCTCTTAGGTAAGCAACTACTATTTTCAAGTGCCCCTTGAAAGGGCCAATTAATATCAAAGTACCCACAATCCCTTTATTACAATTAAAGGTATACTAAATGTTAACTGCTTGGCTCTACAGGCTCTAGAGGAATATAAAGAGTATAGGGAATGTAATGTACATCCTTAATTAACCCATGTATCCAGTGACATATTGATCCATTTGTTAGATTGCTTAGCTTGTATTTCTTTATACTGTATAACCTGCGATAAAAGTCATAATGTCCATTATTCTACTGGTACTTGATCAGAAATAATTAGCTGCTATCTGGTGTTGCCCTATCACTGGTTGGTTGGTTGGTTGATTGGCTGATGAGGTGTTCCAATCTCCATTAAAGAATGCAGGCCAGAGACAGGGACTGGCCAATGAGAATCTATCAGCAGTAATAGTCAACAGTGCAATTGGTGGATTGCAGCCTATCGTTTTGAGTGTAACTAAGGTGTCAAAGATGCAAAAAGGCCAAAGAAACATGGAGACCTAAGTACAGACTCACCATTACTCTGTTAAGCATTCTTGATTAGACTTTATTCATATGGGAAAAGTTGCTCATGGCATGTATTCGTTCTATTCATGAATTGTAGGGTAGAAGAAGTGGCACAAAGTTCTGGCACCAAGATGCCAACTAGTGGGATTGTGAGTTACACTGACAATACAAAAATCACAGGAGATCAACAGATATACGATATTGTATAAAAGAAGCGTGCGTATGTTCCGGTCCCAAGGAGCCTGTAGCACTGCCGGAGGCTCTAGGGATAATGTGTCTTTGCACAAGGGCATATAAAGGGCAAATAATAAATGTCACATTTTCCAGTACTCTACACCAAGCTCTAATGATTTCAGCAAACCTGGGCCCTTTCCTGTCTCAGATGTCTTGGGATATTGATCTATAAAGTATCATCAGCTGATGGGCCTGCACTGTCTAAAGTGGAAAAGAGAATTTGGCCTGTTGACCTCTGACATTGCCATGAGGGAGTATCTGACCAAACTCCAAAGCTGTTGCTGAACTGCAACTCTCTCTGAACGACAATCCCCTCTGAACTGTAGAATGTTTGAGCACAAAAAACACTGAATTAAGAATAAACTCAAATACAGGTGGTTTTTGTTTTAAAAGAGAGAGAATGTACCTATAGTAGTGGGATAGCAGGAATAGTAGGGAGAGATGGTGCCTATAGTAGCAGTGGGGGGATAATAGCCTCTGGGAAGGGACTGGGGCTGTGGGATAGCAGGTATAGTAGGGAGAGATGGTGCCTATAGTAGCAGTGGGGGGATAATAGCCTCTGGGAAGGGACTGGGGCTGTGGGATAGCAGGTATAGTAGGGAGAGATGGTGCCTATAGTAGCAGTGGGGGGATAATAGCCTCTGGGAAGGGACTGGGGCTGTGGGATAGCAGGTATAGTAGGGAGAGATGGTGCCTATAGTAGCAATGGGGGGATAATAGCCTCTGGGAAGGGACTGGGGCTGTGGGATAGCAGGTATAGTAGGGAGAGATGGTGCCTATAGTAGCAGTGGGGGGATGATAGCCTCTGGGAAGGGACTGGGGCTGTGGGATAGCAGGTATAGTAGGGAGAGATGGTGCCTATAGTAGCAGTGGGGGGATAATAGCCTCTGGGAAGGGACTGGGGCTGTGGGATAGCAGGTATAGTAGGGAGAGATGGTGCCTATAGTAGCAGTGGGGGGATAATAGCCTCTGGGAAGGGACTGGGGCTGTGGGATAGCAGGTATAGTAGGGAGAGATGGTGCCTATAGTAGCAGTGGGGGGATAATAGCCTCTGGGAAGGGACTGGGGCTGTGGGATAGCAGGTATAGTAGGGAGAGATGGTGCCTATAGTAGCAGTGGGGGGATAATAGCCTCTGGGAAGGAGATTGCATGTATGGTAAGATAGACACAGAGACTTCATCTCTCTTGTTCAGCTTTCAACATCCACAAACATTTGTAGTTTAACAACAGCCCATAGGTTGCACAGCCATACATAAATAATGACATTGCACAAAGCCCAGGGCCCCACATCTAAAGACCGATTTCATCAAACTTGACCTCTCCTTTGTACAATTACAGTACTAGCATATAAATTGATTTTATGTACACTGCGAGATCCCAAACATAATGTAGAGGTTGATCAATTACATTCAGATATATAGATAGGTAGAGAGAGAGAAATATATGTAGCAATTACAAGAGCAAACAATTTAATGGCTAAAGATCCTACCTTAATCTATGGGCTTCAATTTCAGTTATAGTCAATTTCAGTTATAGTCAATTTCAGTTATAGTCAATTTCAGTTATGGGCAAGTTCTTGACAAGCAAATCTATATCCTTACACAATAACTAACTACTAGTAGTTACATACAGACAAACAGACGACAGAGAAGGCCGCCTCTTCGCGGCGAAGACAAAATAAAGTGGTTTTATAGCGCAGAAACTACTTATAGCAAGTAGATATCAATAATGCATAAAGTGATATCTATAAAAGTTCTTAAGGGCTTCTTGTTTGTCGATTGCAGAGATCAAGAGATCTGAGAGAAAATGGGCTCCCCCCAATGAATACATATCAATAATGTACATTATCATTTTACTCAAACTGATCTTCCTTCAAGATTGTCATGGTGGCTGCCATTAAACCTTATTATCTAACTATCTACAAAGGCTTTACGCCGAGGAGCAATGGAGGAACAGGAGATTGAACCATCGGAGAACTACATGCCATTGCAAATCCCTGCTATGGGAAGAGTGGGGTTAATCAAGGAAAGGTAAAATTAGCACAAGGGCAAGAAATGATGTTGGAAGTCATAGAAATCACAAAGCAAAAAGTCTCAAATTATGTTATGTTCTCAATGAGATGAAACCTAATCAAAAGAAGGGTATTAAAAATGACAAAAGAGAAGCTGATAGTACAAAATTCTCTATAAGATCTTATTATTGCTTAGTCATAGGAGCACAACAAGCATTGGGGCAGGGCAGCAAAGAGTCACATTGCTAAACATGGGTAGAGTCAGACTGGCCAAGGTGGGTCCAAGTCTTAAGGTCCCCATACAGGGGCCGATTCTAGGTGTTGATATCGGTCACTTAGACCGACTAATCGGCTTATCGGCCCGTGTATGGGCACTAACGATGGGCCTGCCCGACCGATATCTGGCCTAAAATCAGCCAGATATCGATCGGGCAGGTTTAAAAATTTAGTCGGATCGGGGTCCCCAAACCGACTGAGCCTATACCCGGCGTTATAATTCAATCTTTGGGCCCCAGGGCCAAACAACCAAATTAGCCCAAATTAGCCCGATATCGCCCACCCGTAGGTGGGGATATCGGGAGGAGATCCACCCAGATCATAACATGTATGGCCACCTTTAGCGGGCACCAAACCTAGTGTGTTCCACCCAAGTACGATTACCATCTCTCTTATTATTTTCCAGGTCTTTATGACAGCTATTATATTTAACCCTGCCTTATTGTTGTGAGAGTAGGCCCCTTAATATCAGGTAATCTGGTGAGACCTAGCAGAGTCATATGTGCAACAGTGGCCCAAAGCATCTCTAGAAATCGGCTAACAACTCTGGCCGTTAAGGGAGCTATAGAAATGAATGCAAGCAAAATATTGCTTGAATTATTTCTGTATTCATGGGGGGCAGATGGTGGGCACCATGTGGGCTAGGGAGCAGCAAAGCAATAATAAATGGACCCTAGAGTTTCTTATATATGTAAAGCTATTTTATTAAGTAAGGGGGGCCATCATTAGATCATGCATAGAGTTGGCACCTTTCCAACAGGGTAAAAAGGGTCGACGGAGTCACAAGTGGAGTCAGGAAGGAATTGTTTCCCCTCTGAGGCAAATTAGAGAGGCTTCAGATGGGATTTTTGCCTTCCTCTGGATCAACTAGCAGTTAGGCAGGTTATATATAGGCATTATGGTTTAACGTGATAGACGTATGTAATTTTTTAACCTAACTTACTATGTTACTACTATGTTACTATGTTACTATGACGTCAGAGGCAGACGATGACATCAGAAACTGGGCGATTATGGCTTGATTACATTAATTAATCTTGTTGTGGTATCAAAGCAGCAAAACCTGGGCAGAGGGGGGAAAACTGGGTTGGCCAGTTTAACATCAGTAGCAACCCTAATAGTACATCACAAACCGGAACTTAACCCCAAAAATCATTGTTTAGGCAGATAAAGGCTGGTCTTAGTACAGTACCTGCCAGTGCTTATAACTTCTATTACTATCTTATGGGCTGAGCCCCACCCACCACTTAGGCAGTGGATGGTCCTAGTTAGGGACAGTCTATGCTTTTAATGATCTTTGAAGACCGGTTAGTGAAATCACCATAATGGATGGAAGAATGCACTAAACACCACTTTCTAGCATGTCTAGGCTTGGTTTAATGCTATTACATAGTCATTTGCAGGAGATGTTCCCTCAAGCAGCAGGCCTATTTACCTTTGCCCCATTTAATGCTTAAGAAAATTATTATTGTCCAGACAGGGATTTGGGCAACTCAGATGGACAGAAGAACTCTCTCTGCAAATCTCCCTCATTCTCATAGCGTTTAAGTGAATTCCTTTTAGCAATGCACTCACGGAAAAGCAGCTTTTAAGGACAGGTTAGATTACAGAGCCTGGAACTCTTCCCAAGGACAGATGTTTTGACCTCGCCGGCCCTCGTCTGCCTTGTGGCCTCACTGTAAATAAGCAATGTCTTAGCTGGTGGTTACTCGCAAACAATGCCCCGCGCTAATGGCATCAAACTTCCTCCTGAAGCGCCACCAAACCACAAGTACAGTGTGATCCCATATTACATTGCATTTTGTAACATTCAATGATGTCTAAGAGAAAGACTGAAAGCCTCTGCATATTCTATATAATACATATTCTAGTTCAAGTTATTTAAAACTAGTGAGTTTTAAAGACTGCATTAAACATACAGTATCCATAGCCACTATGGTAGAATGATAAATAGATTTGTAGTTCTCTGTTTAATACTCTGTTATACAGATAGCTAGAATCTCAGCCATAAAGCAGGGCAGGACTGCTGCTTACAATGGGGGGATCAGATAGGATCTGTGCCACTGTGACAGAATGCTCTGTTATACAGATAGCTAGAATCTCAGCCATAAAGCAGGGCAGGACTGCTGCTTACAATGGGGGGATCAGATAGGATCTGTGCCTCTGTGACAGAATACTCTGTTATACAGATAGCTAGAATCTCAGCCATAAAGCAGGGCAGGACTGCTGCTTACAATGGGGGGATCAGATAGGATCTGTGCCACTGTGACAGAATGCTCTGTTATACAGATAGCTAGAATCTCAGCCATAAAGCAGGGCAGGACTGCTGCTTACAATGGGGGGATCAGATAGGATCTGTGCCACTGTGACAGAATGCTCTGTTATACAGATAGCTAGAATCTCAGCCATAAAGCAGGGCAGGACTGCTGCTTACAATGGGGATCAGATAGAATCTGTGCCACTGTGACAGAATTTCATACTGAACCGAATCCAAATTAGGATAAGGAAGAATCAAAGAGAATTTTCAACTTCTGTGTTTATGTGACAAAAAGTCACATGATCTTGAGGGTTAGGTTCGGCCTGAGGCATGAATTTGGCCGAATCCGAATCCTGCTGAAAAGGCCGAATCTTGACCAAATCCCAAAAGAATTTGTTTTTAAACACACTTTCAAAAGATGGGATGATAATATCCCTTTAAGACTCATTAAAGGACCCTTCAATAGGTTTAGGTTCCAGAAGTCTTATGTGCTCGAATGTTGTTTTTAGTGTTGTTTTAATCTGCCTAATGACAAAAATCAACACTTTTTGTGTTTCATTAACAAAACAATCAGAACACGGGTGGCTTCCATTGCTTCCCTCTCTCTCTTGCGTCCAATTTGGCAGTGAGTGCAGGAGAGATAATGAGCTTCTGTATAATGACAACCTCTATTGCCTTTGTCCTGTTTCTGTTTCCGGCAAAATATATATTGAGAGTGATTAAATCCAAGGGAGAGAGAGAGGCTAACTGGTCACTCAGGAGCTGCCGGTCATAGCAACCAATCAGAACTGTACAGGTGATGGACACAATGTAATTATTGATTAGTTTAAATTGCACTAATTCCCCTCTATAGTTTAATCTCCTCCCATTGACTTTATAGTCCTCAAAATTTAAATTTAATCATTTTTCTGATTGGATACAGGTTGGTCTAGCCCTGTGATCATTCTAATGCTCTGATTGGATACAGGTTGGTCTATCCCTGTGATCATTCTAATGCTCTGATTGGATACAGGTTGGTCTAGCCCTGTGATCATTCTAATGTTCTGATTGGATACAGGTTGGTCTAGCCCTGTGATCATTCTAATGTTCTGATTGGATACAGGTTGGTCTAGCCCTGTGATCATTCTAATGTTCTCATTGGAAACAGGTTGGTCTAGCCCTGTGATCATTCTAATGTTCTCATTGGAAACAGGTTGGTCTAGCCCTGTGATCATTCTAATGCTCTGATTGGATACAGGTTGGTCTAGCCCTGTGATCATTCTAATGCACTGATTGGATACAGGTTGGTCTAGCCCTGTAATCATTCTAATGCACTGATTGGATACAGGTTGGTCTAGCCCTGTGATCATTCTAATGCTCTGATTGGATACAGGTTGGTCTAGCCCTGTGATCATTCTAATGCTCTGATTGGATACAGGTTGGTCTAGCCCCATGATCATTCTAATGCTCTGATTGGATACAGGTTGGTCTAGCCCTGTGATCATTCTAATGTTCTGATTGGATACAGGTTGGTCTAGCCCTGTGATCATTCTAATGCTCTGATTGGATACAGGTTGGTCTAGCCCTGTGATCATTCTAATGCTCTGATTGGATACAGGTTGGTCTAGCCCTGTGATCATTCTAATGCTCTGATTGGATACAGGTTGGTCTAGCCCTGTGATCATTCTAATGCTCTGATTGGATACAGGTTGGTCTAGCCCTGGGATCATTCTAATGCTCTGATTGGATACAGGTTGGTCTAGCCCTGTGATCATTCTAATGCTCTGATTGGATAGAGATTGGTCTAGCCCTGGAATTACTGTAATTAATTGCTATATATCCATAGCTGGGTGAGCAGGGCTGAGACGTAACCAAAGTGAGGAGACGCATGAAACAACCTTCATGGGTGAAGCAGAAAAATAAAAACAAAAATGAATTCTATAAGCGGGGGTTCTCCTTTGTCATCAATAAGTGCCAATGAGATAACTCTTTGTACTCCCTCTGTCTCCCAGTCATTGATTCGCATTTCAAGAAACAATATCTGTTTATTTATTGATAGAAATAACTCCTTTTTTAGCAATGTCAATATGAAATCAATGTCCTCCACTCATCCTCCTAATGGCTACAGCCAAAATGATACAATGAGAGAATTTCCCTCTGTTTTTGCTCATTTGGCTCAATACCCCCCCCCTCAATACCCCCGCAATTGTAATATGTTCTAATTGCTACTAAGTTCTTATGGTTTTTAACAGCAACTCCTCCTTCCTTCAGAAGAGCAAAAGGGTATTCTCCCAAAAGCTAACAATCACTGGCCTTCAGGCTGGGCCTCCCCTGAGCTACTGTCCAGCCCAGCACCCCCTACCAGCAGTAAAGTGCGGGGCCATGGTTTTCTGCATGAAAAGTATATTCCTTCTCTTCATTAGTGGCTTCATACATGCAACTGGGAACTGCCATGTTGATTGCCTCTATGTAAGTAGGTCTTGTGAAGGCAAGTTCAACTTTGTTAGAGAAAATGAGGGCATTACAAGGGCCTCTTTTAAATAAAACCTGCCAGTTGTGTAATAAACATACGGATAGTGACAAGCGAAATTTTCCACCAGGCATGGATTTGCAACAAATTTCCGTGTATTGCCATTGGGGTACATCGAGCACATAAAAAAAAAGTCACGTTTTCCTGAATTTTTCGCTGTTTCGCAATTTTTTTCACAGTTTCGCAAATTTTTCGGCGAAGCAAAACGGGACAGAATTGCTCATCACTACATACGGACATATGGGCAATACAAACATATTTATCTAGAGTTGGGGTTTTTTTTTGTCTTTCTAAGCTTTCTTAGCTCAGTCAGTCTCTAATTAAAGGTGGCCACACACGGTTAGATCCGCTCGTTGGGCGAGGTCATCAAACAAACGGATCTTCTCCCGATATGCCCACCTAAGGACCTAGGGCCAAACAATTGAATTACAATGGTGGGCATAGGTGCCATCATACTGAGGGCCACATAAACGACCTGATGTACCCCACAGATCTAAGGGAAAATCAAACCTGCCGATCGAGATCTGGCCAATTTTAGGCCAGATGTTGGTTGGGTAGGCCGTTGGGGGTGCCCATACACGGTGCCCTACATTGGTCTGAAGGACCCAAATCGGCAACTAAAACCGCCCATGCCTTACCACCTTAATCCCCAAAATGTGGCCCCAAAATTAAAATGTTGCATAATTTTAAAAAATACGATTCAAAGCAACTTCTGCCTCTGACTTTTGAAACAATGTAGCAGAAGCCAGAACCCCCCTCCCCTCCATTATTCAAATGCTACATTATTTTCAAAAGTCAGAGGCAAAGTGCAGAAGGGACTGACAGTTACTGCTTTCAATAGCAAGGGCCAGGGTATCTGTATTTACAACACAATTGTCAGGCCTTTATGAACTCCTACAGCCATTAGCATGAATCTCATGGTCTAGGAAGAGCTGGCAATTTACTTTATATCTGCCAATAATTCCATGACCTTCGGAGGGAACACTTACCGGGAGGTGGGAAAATGAGCATTATTAAAGCACTCCGTGACGTAGAGTTAATCAAGCTTCTCAGTGTTCTGATACCCCCAACGGCAGGTACGCAACAAAATAATCATTTGTCTTCAGTAATTACTAATCCTCCTTGCAGGGCATTGACACAATGATTTATAATGGAGCGAGGAGGGGTAGGACTGACATGTAACTCCGCTCTACTAATAACAGGCATCTGGAACTCAAGGTGATGCGCGGCAGCTTGGGATATTTAACTGTCATAACATAATCAATTCCATTTTTAATAGCTTGATTTAATATTCAACTTTATCTTTAGTAAGCTGCGTTGTTTTTTTTCCATTAATGTTTAGTACCTGGTATATGGTATTTTCAAGTATTTAAAGTGCAGTCCCCTGCCTGCAATCTTATTTTACATCTCTTAAGCTAGCTAAGGAAGCGGCATGTACCGGCAAGCTATGGTGTAGTAAATGCAGATGGGTGTTTCACATAACAAATGGTTAATTTGTGTTTTCAGACTACTGCTCTAACCCTGGGTGGACAGAAGCAAAAGTACAATTGTAACTGCTGTATAGTTGACCACAGGGACATAAAGGAGCCCATAAGTGGTCCAGAAATGTGTGTGGGCTCCAAATTATCTTTCCGATTTGTCGATCGCTTGTTTAGTCGATGGGACAGGTTAGAAAATTTTGGTCAGATAATGATAAACTCTGCGCCTGTATTGTGTATCAGATATATCCTTGGGGGCCCTACAATGGGAGTCACTTTCATATGACCAGTGTTTGGCAGCAAAAGTAAAATCTGAACATGTATGGTCAGCATAGGTTAGCCACACCTGCTCCCAGGGTGCCCGAATTAACAGTTCATTGGGTCACCTGGTCCCTTTCAACAAGTAAATTGGGCACAAAATTAAAAGAAATGCCCTCTTGCATAAATGGCTATGCTCCCTAACCCATCCTGACCACTCCTCAATTATACTACTACTATTATATTATATTACTACTATTATATCTACTTCTGTGCAAGCCCAACCCATTTCATAGCTCACAAATCATGCTTTTTCCCTCTGATATGGGCTCATAGTTGCAATACCCAATGTAACCCCCCATGGGGGTCTTGGGCAGGGCTGTGAGGGGTTGGGCCTGAAGGGGTAGGTCATAATGAAAAGGTGGAGTCATTGTTCCAAGGGCCAAATCAGAAGGGAATTTGGTGATTATGCCAGCTGTTTTTGGAGGGGGGAGAGAGGATAAGGGCTAGGGGTTGTGAGGGGAACATAAAGAGGTGGGCAATGATGCAAAAGAGTGGAGTCATTATGCCAAGGGCCACATCAAGAGGGGATCTGATGATCAGGGCAGCAGTTTTTGGGACATAGGGGGAGTTGGGAGAGGGGATTAGGGAGGGATGCCAAGGGCAGAGGGACTAGTTTTTACAAATGTAATGGCAAGTACTGTACATTGCTGGTAAATTTGTAATATTACTGCCTACAGGTAACAATAAAGGAAAAGTGAAACTAGGTTAATGGTCACCTCTTCTCAGGTTGTAATTATTGCTATTTCATATTTTTATTACCAGATTACCCCATATTCCTAAAGGAAAATGCCATTCTAAGCATCTCTTCTATATTAAACTAAACTCTTTTAATGGCTTAGATTACAGTGATCCCCAACCAGTGGCTCAGGGGCAACATGTTGCTCCCCAACCCCTTGGATGTTGTTCCCAGTTCCCCCAAATCCTGACTTTGTGGAATAAAAACAAGATTTCCTACCAAATAAAGCCCCTGTAAGATGATAGGGTGCATAGAGGCCCCTAATAGCCAATCACAGCCCTTATTTGGCGCCTCCATGAACTTTTATGGTGCTTGTGTTGCTTCCCAAGTCTTTTTACATTTGACTGTGGCTCCCGAGTAAGAAAGGTTGGGGATCCTTAGCTTAGGAAGTTATTTGTAAATGTAAGTGCAGTTTTCACATCTTGAAACATGGAAGCAAAAACTTCCAGTTCTTTGAACAATTATCCAATTCTTTGATATTCGCTTCACGTCGAAGTTGCATAAAACAGCACAAGGTTATACTCAGGACAGAAATATCCCTTCCCTGCCTCGATGGCTGTTTATTCACTTGCTTACAAATATATTCTATTAACATTTTTAAAACACTGAGTAAGACGGAAATTTCACCTGCATGTCTCAGTTCCAGGAACAGTGACATCAGCTCTGGATGTTATTCGTTTATATAATTATACTGCGCTGCTTAGTCATATGTAATAGAAGTACAAAATACTGTCTCAATTATGTTTATTCAGCAGCATGTGCAATTTTTCTATATATATATGGAATGCAATGGCCATGAATGCCCTGTAAAATATTTCATAGTATCCCAAGGCCAATTCAGCATGGTGGGATATATGTATTGGCAATTACATGCAAAATGACCCCCAGAATACCTTTTAAGAATAAGTATAAAACCCAAGAACATCTGCTAAGATACATCCCCGCAGGATAAAGGAAAAATTCCATACCCCTCGAACACTTGGTACCCTTTTAAAAAAATATCAAGATCACAAATATCATTGCTACTGCCGCCTTGGCCATTACTCAAGCAAGTTCCCAAGTCACTGGTATCAGAGTTGGCCCCAGGTGAGTAGGTTGTGAGTAAGCAGGAGGGGGGTACTACTAGGAGAGCCAGAGGGGTGGTTGGCAAGCAGGAAACCAGAGGTACTTGCCCTGGGCAGTAGTACCCAGAGGTGGGCCAAGCTGGCTGGACACCTATGCAACCCAATCAACCACTTTGCCCCTGCAGCCTCCCCTGGGTGTGTGCGAGCAAATAAGCAGTGATGTCTCGGGGGGGGGGGGGGCGATATGTGCAATTACCCTCCCCATTGTCATGCCCCCTAGGCAGAAACCTCTTTTGCCTACCCGTAGTTCCAGCTGTGGCTCTAGTACCTTTTGGCCCAGCTCTGGTGTCAGTTCCATATATAATAGCACTGGAATGCATGGAAGGATACACAATTTCTGGTACAGGTATCGGACCTCTTATCCGGAAACCCATTATCTAGAAAGTTCCGAATTACTGAAAGGCCCTCTCCCATAGACTCTATTATAAGCAAATAATTCAAATTTCCTTTTTCTCTGTAATAATAAAACAGTACCTTGTACTTGATCCCAAGATATGATTAATACTTACTGGAGGCAAAACAGTCCTATTGGGTTTAATTACAGTTTAAATAATTTTTTTAGCAGACTTAAGGTAGGAGATCCAAATTACAGAAAGACCCCTAATCCAGAAAACCCCAGGTCCCGAGCATTCTGCATAAAGGGTACCATACCTGTATAATAATCCCAGGACACATGACAGGATAAAGACACTTCCAATATTACACATTATACCTTCTGTTGGTTGTAGTAAATTCAGATTACTTTGAGGGGGGGTCTTATAAGACCCCCCAGTTTAAAACATAAATCAGGCTTATGTCTCTGTATATTCATAGAATACGTCAGCTCCTTTTGCAGCAGGGGGGTATATTTCTCACTAAATATATATCAAATCCAGTGGGACCCAATACACTGAATAAAAGTATCCAAGGTCAATAAAAGTATCCAAGGTATCCTAAAAAGGGAATCCCACAATGTGCAATTATAATCACATAAATATTTTGCATTTCTACAATTACTTGGACATGTAGATCTGCTATACATAATATATATATATATTATTCAACCATTTCTATTAAAACTTTTGCCCCGCTCATTTTTAAACTTCGGATATAAAGATATAACATTCAGCCAGCCTTGAAGCCAGTTATTTAATCCAGCAATGCTCATGAACAGATTTTCCATACAATTGAATTTCCTATTAAACTATATAATCATCTGTGTGTGGGAACCCCCTAGTGACAGAAAAGCCAATAAACTTTTGGCGCAATCCCTTCTCAACTGACCAACCAAAATGTAAACCTGGGTGGCAGACCTGATCTGGTGTATGTATAGGGTCAACTGCCCACAGTGGGGCAATCGCTATGAACTCTGATGAAGATGTTGCAGAGCTTCGACAGTCTCTCTCCGTACAAATTAAGCAATGCATAGTCAAATTAAAGAGAAAATAAATTCAAGGTAATATAATTTTTTTATGCTTCAGCACAAATCAAGGTTGGGCACAATACAAAGAGATACAGGCCATGCCCATAAGATAAATAAATAAACATACACTGCCAACCATCCGTGGTTTCCCAGTGTCTTGTCATTAATTACGTGCTGGGAGACGGGACTATTTTGAAATGACAGGCGGTGATGACATGAGATGAGTGCAAAGAGTTATTCTCTGCACCGTTGTTATCAGGGAAGAGTCGCAGGGTGTTTATATAACAGCGATTTCTATAAAATTCACGCAAGATAAATTGATCCCCACTCAAGACGTGTCTATGGACACAGAACATGGGTCCTGCAGGGAATATATTCAGCAATGTGCAATCTCTGCCTTATATAATAGAGTGTTACTATGGAACACACACTCAACTACCATCTCCCCTTCAACCACGCCCCCTTTTCCATCCCACGCTGCCTCCCTAATCAATAGGTTGTGCCCCGTTTGGCTCCGTGTAAGGGGAATATAGTGGAAATGGAGTTATTTTTATTTTTCTGGTAAATGCTGGCAATGTGTTTGATTATTTCTGTTGGGGAAAACTATCTTGGATTTTCCAGCTTTATATAAATAATTAAGTTGCTTATACATATTATTTCCATTTGGAGGCAGGACTAAAATAAACAGATTTTGAGTACAGGATATTGCATTCTATGATAACATGCATTATTGAACTGGGTAATGTACAGAAACAAGCAACAAAATGAATAACAGAAACAAAATAGTTTCTTGAAGATGAAAGGCTGTTGAAAGATGTTTGCAAGGAGATATGGTAATTCTTTATTGGCTTTTATAGTTAGAGCTGTCTTTAGTGGTGTTTAGGTCTAAAGCAAATCAGACTCAATTAGGACCTATATCCCTTAATCTTCTGCTGAACTACTACTAAAGGGCCACTGTACACATGCCACCTTACTATATCTGCTATCTCACAGCCACAGTCCCTTCCCAGAGGCTATTATCCCCCCACTGCTACTATAGGCACCATCTCTCCCTACTATACCTGCTATCCCACAGCCCCAGTCCCTTCCCAGAGGCTATTATCCCCCCACTGCTACTATAGGCACCATCTCTCCCTACTATACCTGCTATCCCACAGCCCCAGTCCCTTCCCAGAGGCTATTATCCCCCCACTGTTACTATAGGCACCATCTCTCCCTACTATACCTGCTATCCCACAGCCCCAGTCCCTTCCCAGAGGCTATTATCCCCCCACTGCTACTATAGACACCATCTTTCCCTACTATACCTGCTATCCCACAGCCCCAGTCCCTTCCCAGAGGCTATTATCCCCCCACTGCTACTATAGGCACCATCTCTCCCTACTATACCTGCTATCCCACAGCCCCAGTCCCTTCCCAGAGGCTATTATCCCCCCACTGCTACTATAGGCACCATCTCTCCCTACTATACCTGCTATCCCACAGCCCCAGTCCCTTCCCAGAGGCTATTATCCCACTGGTACTATAGGCACCATCTCTCCCTACTATACCTGCTATCCCACAGCCCCAGTCCCTTCCCAGAAGCTATTATCCCCCACTGGTACTATAGGCACCATCTCTCCCTACTATACCTGCTATCCCACAGCCCCAGTCCCTTCCCAGAGGCTATTATCCCCCCACTGCTACTATAGGCACAATCTCTCCCTACTATACCTGCTATCCCACAGCCCCAGTCCCTTCCCAGAGGCTATTATCCCCCCACTGCTACTATAGGCACCATCTCTCCCTACTATACCTGCTATCCCACAGCCCCAGTCCCTTCCCAGAGGCTATTATCCCACTGCTACTATAGGCACCATCTCTCCCTACTATTCCTGCTATCCCACAGCCCCAGTCCCTTCCCAGAGGCTATTATCCCCCCACTGCTACTATAGGCACCATCTCTCCCTACTATACCTGCTATCCCACAGCCCCAGTCCCTTCCCAGAGGCTATTATCCCCCCACTGCTACTATAGGCACCATCTCTCCCTACTATACCTGCAATTCCATGGTCCCTTTCCAAAGGTTATTATACCCCACTGCTACTATATGTGTTGCTGTGTTGCCTCCACAGTAAAAAAATACGTTTGTGGCTTGTTACTGTGCCTTTATATATGGCCATAAAACTATTTGTAACTTCTACAATCCATTTTCAATAGGGAGGTAGACCAATATGAAAAAATCAATACACTCAGTTACTTGTTCACAGATGAAAAATGCTGTATTTAGTTGTGGTGGGACTTTCACATGCCACTGGATGCTGGGGTTTGTACAACTGCAGGGTTGCAGGTTGTGAAACATTAATATAAACAGTTGGTGATGCCTTCTCATCCTGCTGTACCTGTAAATTGTAGGCCCAACTACAAATGTAGCTCTGTATATATGGTTTGGGAAGGATTATACAGCAGAATGTAAGAGCCTTAGGGGCTGATTTACTAACCCACGAATCCGACCCGAATTGGAAAAGTTCCGACTTGAAAACGAACATTTTGCGATTTTTTCGTATGTTTTGCGATTTTTTCGGATTCTTTACGAATTTTTCGTTACCAATACGATTTTTGCGTAAAAACGCGAGTTTTTCGTATCCATTACGAAAGTTGCGTAAAAAGTTGCGCTTTTTTCGTAGCGTTAAAACTTACGCAAAAAGTTGCGCATTTTTCGTAGCATTAAAACTTAAAAGGTGCAAAGTTTCGCGTAAGTTTTAACGCTACGAAAAATGCGCAACTTTTCGCGTAAGTTTTAACGCTACGAAAAAAGCGCAACTTTTTACGCAACTTTCGTAATGGATACGAAAAACTCGCGTTTTTACGCAAAAATCGTATTGGTAACGAAAAATTCGTAAAGAATCCGAATAAATCGCAAAACATACGAAAAAATCGCAAAACATGCGAAAAAATCGCAAAACATACGAAAAAATCGCAAAATAACGATCATTACGAAAAAAACGCAATCGGACTCATTTCGACCCGTTCGTGGGTAAGTAAATCAGCCCCTTAGTATTGTAAAGTCAGTACCAGACACAACACGCATTAGATAATCTGAAGTCACTCGAGTCACTTGTGAGTAAAATGACCCACTGTGTTTTGACATTTTTCTCGGCTGTGTAAAGTTCAAATGAACAGCAAGGTGCAGGATCAAGATATTAAAATCAGGGAAAAGCAAGCAGTCAATTAGCCCTGGACCCAAAAATTCTGGGCCAATGTCACTAAAGAATCCAGTTGTCTTCTGCGTAAAATGCTTCACAGCTGATTGGTTAATAAGGTGCATAAGGCGTATGTATAAAAGGAATTTGTATAACAATGATACAGAGCAATCTGTATGTTAGAGTACTTATTGATCTGTATAGTTTGTACCAGGGATGGAATCTGCAGCCTGAGAGATAAGGTAACAGTAAAGTAAAAATTAGTGTTTGAAATATTCAGCAATTAACAGACACCCCACGCAAGTGAGCATTTTTATACAAGAATCCATATCTATGGCAGACTATCAATGCAATTTACATTGGATACAACTCTTGTGTGTTTAAAATATCTATATCTTCTAGAGTAGGGCTGTCCAACTGGAGGCCCTCGGGCCAGATGTGGCCCTCCAAAGGATTTTAATGGCCCCTCATCCTCATTTTAATTTAATCCGGCTCTCAACCATGTTATATGGGAAATATTCGGCCTATTACATATAATAGGTTGGACAGCACTATCATACAGTATAGTAACAAGGGATAACATGATAACATGCTGTTGTATCATAGGCAAACTGTTTGGAATGGCTGTCATTCTTAGACAAAAGAAGCCCCTAATGGATAAAATACACAAACCAATAGCTTTTAGGGCTCTGGCACACGGGGAGATTAGTCCCCCGCGACAAAACTCCCTGTCCCCGGCGGCACGATTTCACTGAAGTTGCCTTGAGAGGAAACTTCTGCGATTAGTTGGGATCAAGTACAGGTACTGTTTTATTATTACAGAGAAAAGGGAATCATTTAACCATTAAATAAACCCAATAGGGCTGTTCTGCCCCCAATAAGGGGTAATTATATCTTAGTTGGGATCAAGTACAGGTACTGTTTTATTATTACAGAGAAAAGGGAATCATTTAACCATTAAATAAACCCAATAGGGCTGTTCTGCCCCCAATAAGGGGTAATTATATCTTAGTTGGGATCAAGTACAGGTACTGTTTTATTATTACAGAGAAAAGGGAATCATTTAACCATTAAATAAACCCAATAGGACTGTTCTGCCCCCAATAAGGGGTAATTATATCTTAGTTGGGATCAAGTACAGGTACTGTTTTATTATTACAGAGAAAAGGGAATCATTTAACCATTAAATAAACCCAATAAGGCTGTTCTGCCCCCAATAAGGGGTAATTATATCTTAGTTGGGATCAAGTACAGGTACTGTTTTATTATTACAGAGAAAAGGGAATCATTTAACCATTAAATAAACCCAATAGTGCTGTTCTGCCCCCAATAAGGGGTAATTATATCTTAGTTGGGATCAAGTACAGGTACTGTTTTATTATTACAGAGAAAAGGGAATCATTTAACCATTAAATAAACCCAATAGGGCTGTTCTGCCCCCAATAAGGGGTAATTATATCTTAGTTGGGATCAAGTACAGGTACTGTTTTCTTATTACAGAGAAAAGGGAATCATTTAACCATGAAATAAACCCAATAGGGCTGTTCTGCCCCCAATAAGAGGTAATTATATCTTAATTGGGATCAGTACAGGTACTGTTTTATTATTACAGAGAAAAAGTAAATTGTTTTTAAAAATTAGAATTATTTGCTTATAATAGAGTCTATGGGAGATGGCGTTTCCGTAATTTGGAACTTTCTGGATAGAGGGTTTCTGGATAAAGGATCCCATACCTGTACAAGTGAAAGGTATGGTGAGCAGTACCACTGCAATGAGCCCCATGTAGACACAGGTAGTTCACCCAAGTCTGACACCTTGACGCCTATTTAAAACTGTCTCTTTCACTTTAAAATATGACAGCAGAGTGTCCCTGTTAGTCTGTGCTGGACAGAAGGTGTTACAGCAGATGACGAGCATTGGATTTGTGTGTCATCTGTGCAGAGGCGACATCTGAAGCCCAGGAATGTAACAGGATCGTTGAAGGGGGGATATTGTGGAAAGAGGGGCTGTCTCTGAACTGAGTGCCGGCTGCAGGAGGAGCTGTCAGCGAAATAAACAAGGGAAGCAGCAGCACTGCTGTGAGATAAAAGGACAGAGGCAGCACTAAGCTGTTTGAGGAATGCCAAGTGTGTCCCAGTGGTGATTCAACGGGCTCTAATGCCACACATTCCTATTACAGGGAAAATGGACACCATTTATATCAAAGCTCTACTTTCTTTTTATTTATTTCTTTTTAAAACAGAGTTAAGCTCAATAAGAGCCGGAGGGCTTCAGGCTTGGTATCCCTGGTACAGAACATGATCTGTGCTTATATTACCTACTTCAGGGCTGTCCAACTGGAGGCCCATGGGCTGTATGTGCCCACCAACATGATGTTATGGCCTACAGGGTTCCATAGACTTTATTGTAAGACATCATTATTTTAATATAATCCAGCCCTTGAACAATAATAATTTCACTACATGTATTAAGTTGGACAGCACTGTTCTACTTTAATCCACTTAAATGGAAGTTCATCATAAAATTAGGCAAATCAAGGAGACACCAAATCAAGGATTGGGTTTGGGCTTAAACCCAATAACTGAACTTAATTTGCCAGCACCTCACAGCAATAATACATCATTAACACCAGTCCCTGCCCCAGTTGAGCTTACAATTTAAGGTCCCTATCATATGCACACACAAACCGGCCTGTTTTTGGAGAGTGGAAGGAAACTGGAGTTCCCAGAGTAAAACCCATTCAAGCATGGTGAGAACATTTCAACTCCTTGCAGACAGTGCCCTGGCTGAGTAGTATCTAGGACCCTGCACTACAAGAACCAGAACCAGCCATTGCAGTACCATACTGCCTATGGTCGTCTGATCCAACGGTTGCACATGGTTATTACATGGACTAATTATCTTTTTGCACAAAAAGGCAACTTCACGATGAAATGGACCCCAGTGTGTCAATGTATGTATTGAATGCTTTGTTCAATATGGGAGCAAACCCACCCAGGGACCAAGGGAGTTAAATGCTCTGGTCAGACTCAAACCAAGGATCCAGCTCTGCAAGATGACCAACAGCAATTAAACTATACCAGAATATGGCCATGTTAATGAAGGGACACGCTGGATATTAGCAAGGATATTATTATAAAAACACTTGAGTTAGTGCCCCCACCTCCCAAATATCACTACGTTTGCTGTCTCTATTGTCCCACCCCTGCATGTCATTAAATCCTATTTTATTTTTTATTTCAATTTTCCCCCGTACATGTGAATATATGGAAGCAGGCGCATAACAATAAGATGTATACATTGTGTCAGGGAGGCACAAGGGCAGCTTTGAGACTAATTAAGGAGGTCCTGCAAGGAATGCCTGGCCGTAATGACCTATTCGGTAACTATGATTCACATGACACACGATACCATGTCAAACCCAGCAGCTCCCTCAGACACCCTTTCATGTCAACACTCCGATACACGAGACACTTCCTTTGATATGGTATCAGGGCCCTTCAAACATGGGTCTGTGCCAGAGGGTTGCTGTGTGCTTAGGAATAAGGCAAAGCCTTTCTTATTGGCTCTGCACAAGATTTTAACATTATTTTAAAGTGATATTTAGCAAACGTTATCACATAAAAGTAGAATAATTATTATTATTACTAATTATATAATAATAATAATAATAATAATAAACATTAATATGCAGGGACCAAGAGCAGCAGCAAAAATAAATGCATGCTGACTGAGAGCCACACACATATCCACACAGCCATAAACCTAGTGCAGCAGGCTTTTATAGGAGACTAACTCTGGGGCCTTGGCACACAGGGCATATTGTTTGCCTTTTAAACAATGGTTGAAATAATGCCCCTCTCCACCTGTGAGTATTAGGAATACTACTGAATAGGGATGTGCAGGTTGACCTGCTACCCACGGAACGTTGGGTTTCACCTTAGGTCAAGCAGGTTATGGTTGAAATTTGAACGACCTTGGTCAAGATGGGATGTGCACACCTCCTCATTGACCAAAGTTTCCCTGTCTTGAAACCTAAGGGTAAGAACCCACGGAGTGGTTCAGTCACCCATGATAGATCTCTGCTTTCGTGGGTGACAAACCCCTCCGAAAATGCTTTCCACTGGCAACAATTCGCGAATCTTTCAAAAGATCCACGAAACGGCAAAAAATTCGAGAAACGGCGAAAATGTCATGCGAAAAAAAAATTGCCGCCTGAGGCTATTATTTTGTCGCCTGTGGCTACTGTTTTGTTGCGCGGCTATTGTTTCGCCGCCCGCGGATATTGTTTTGTTGCGCGGCTATTGTTCCATCGTCCACAGCTTTTATTTCGTTGTGCGGCTATTATTTCGTCGCGCAGCTATTATTTTGTTGCCCGCGGCTACTATTTCGTCGCGCGGCTATTCTTTTGACGCCCGCGACTATTCTTTTTTGACGCCAGCAACAATTTTTGGATGTGCGCAAATTTTTTCATCCGTTTCGTGAAACAATCCGCCAATGGCGAAACGCAGAAATTCGCCGTGAATCCATGCCTGCCGAAACATTTCGCCCATCACTAGAAGGGACATCATTAAGCAGTGGGCTGCAATTGGCACTGGTTTATGTCTACAACTTAGCGGAGTTTTGATATTGCGTTTGAATTTTGCACATTGCACTTGGTTCAGAATCTCCAGCTTGTATGGGTATCTTCTCTTGTTTTTCTCAATACATCTATTTGGATATTATAAATGAATCCCACAGCAGATAACATAAGAACAAGTGCTGATGGATAATTCACTGCTCACATTAAAGAAATTCTAGTAAAAGTCTAAGAGACGTTATGGCCCCTGGCACTCAGCACAACTGACCCCTACACCCCCAACAATTATTCTCACTGGCTAAAGGGCTGCTGTGCCGGAGAACTTCTTTCCATTAGCGACTGGAAGTAGTTACACAGGGGCAGGTTCAGGCAAATACAAAATGATCACTCGCATCAAGCAACAAGATGCAGGTCGCTGGGGTTAATCTTTTATTATAACATCAGGAAGACATAGAGTTGCCCACATCGACTACTTAAGCATGCAGAGAAACCTTCAAGCCCATTACCTGCAAAAATAATTGCTTTAAAGGATAATTAACCCTGGTACCCAACTGGTGTAGCGTATTAATAATAAATGCACCCAGACAGGAATTTTATCCAAAGTGAAACATTCTTTACAACATTAATACACAGGCTAAAAATTCAAGGCAAAGAAAAACCTTCCACGATCGCATTACCCTTTGAAAGAGTGGGGGGAAATCAATGCGTGTAAAAGGCTTTCGGTCCCTGATGGATTCTGGTTAAAATGTAACAAACAAAAATAAGGTCACGCTTATCTGACAGCTGAGCAGTTAATTACAGAGGCTCGTTACAAGACAGATGATTTGAGAAATAGATTCAGTAATTATGTCATGATTAGGTGTAGGATATACTGATGGAACTGTGGTACTCAACTCAACTCTAAACTGAGACTAAACATTCTGTATATACAAGAGAACACCTACTATATATAAGATATAGCTATTTGGTACAGGCTATAAGCAATTTAAGGTGGGTTGGCCTCTTTTTTTTCATTTTTTGCCATGTCAGCTGCTTTTGGTTTGCCTTTGGCACCTAGCAAACTCAGGCCACACCCATTTACCACTAGACCACACCTCTATAGTAGTTTATTGTATTGGGATTATCACACTGAAGGTCTGTTGGAGCAGATGAGGCTAATGAAAGCATTAAAAAGAGATGGCAGAGAAGTTACCTTTATATTTTATATCTGTATACAGGTATAGAACCAATTATCAGGAATGGTTGGGACCTAGGGTTTTTCCACATAAGGGGCCTTTCTGTAACCTGAAACTCTATACCTTTAATCTGCTAAACAACATTTAAACATTAAATCAAACAAATAGGACTGTGTTGGCACAAATATGGATTTATACATCTTAGTTGGGATTAAGTACAAGGCACTGATTTATTATTACTTTCTAGATAACAGGTTTCCAGGTAAGGGATACCATACCTGCATATGTCAATAATTAAGATGTGGGGAGCAAGAGCATGCTCCTTAGGGTTCATTTAAAAAAGATGGCGCCAAGGGCCTTCACACATCATAAATACAGCACTGCCCTATAATAAATAGTACCTTTTTTTGCACTTTGCACCCTGCCCTGGACATTGTAAATGACCCCCGTATGTTGTAGTTAAAGGATGACTGGTGGGCCAGAGGATGCTTATTCCTGGCTAGCTGTTCCTTTTCCATATTTAGAATTATAAAGTTATTTATAAGTATATATAAGTTCTCCAAATGTGAATATCCCGATAAACAAAAGCTGCTGCTGGCAGCTTAAGGTCAAGGTCAAGTTAAATTTTAATATACCGTGTACAGTCAACTTTTAAATATTTAACCTGCGGAATAAAAGATGCCTCTGAACTACAACCATTATTCTATTGAAATGCCCTTGTGGTTTCTGGGAACTGTAGTTTAACAGCTACTGGACATTTGGTTGGGGGCCACTATACAGCCTTCCTGCACTGCCCTCCTCATATTACTTTAGCCAGGATACTGAATGTGAGATCGAGGGATCCCATGGCTTTAGTCAAAAGTTAAGAAGAGGATTTTGTAACAATAAATCCGCTGTTTCCATTCTGTGCACTTCTGAGAAAATCTGACATCAGCAAATGTTATCTTCTCATAGGGGGCTTTCCTAGAAGCCTTGAGCCAGTTGTGTTGTTAGTGCTATGTCCCTGTCCCTGTACATGCAATGATTATACTGCCCAGCTCCCTAGTCAGCACCCATCGGCACCCATCAGCTGCTCAGTTATGCAATGTGACTTGTAAGTGGTGGAGGGCCCCATAATGTTTGTGTTAAAGAGATACTGCCCCACATGAGCCTCCATGAAACAGAACCCTAATACAAAACATTACTGGCACAATCTTGTCTCACTGCACACACTATCCCGCAGTTACAGTCGCTTATCGCAAAGCCATCTCGCTTTACTATACACACTGGGGCTCATTTATATAACTTGGGCAAATTGGCACCGGAGCAGTAACCCTTTGGCAACCAATCAAATGTTTGCTTTCATTACTGAACCTACAGCTGCCTGGAAAAAGGAAGTCATTGATTGGTTGCTATGGTTTACAGCCCATGTGCAAATTAGCCCAGTGTTTATAAATGAGCCCCACTATCCCACAGTAAAGGTGACCATACACGTTAAGATTTTTTCTCTCCCTAACGACCCATTTCAGTGCTATATACGTCAAATTATCGCAAGGTTAGTGGGCACTGAACAATCGCACATCTGGTGATTTTTCATCCAATTTCGGTCAGAAAATTGATTGGGCAGGTTTGAAGATTTTCATTGTTAGCAATATAAATTGCCCATTGTCCAATTGTATGCAGGACCAAGCAGGCAGGTTTCCCAGCTTCAACTAGACAATATTGCTTGAAATATTCATTTTAAACAATCAAGATAAGCTTTGTCCTACGATAACGAAAAGATCTTTTAAAAATCTTAATGTGTATGGGCAGCCTCCCTATACCATACTGTCTCAGTATAGATGCTATCTCAAAGTTAGAGCCCCTCCCCCAGGGGCATTTTTGCCTTGCCAAGTTTAATAAAAATAGCACCCCTACATTCTCCTGATACCATATTACTTATTACAGGTATCGGACCCCTTATCTGGAAACCCATTATCCAGAAAGTTCCGAATTACGGAAAGGCCATCTCCCATAGACTCCATTTCAAATAATTCACATTTTTAAAAATTTCCTTTCTCTCTGTAATAATAAAACAATACCCTGTACTTGATCCCAACTAAGATATAATTACCCCTTATTGGGGGCAGAACAGCCCTATTGGGTTTATTTAATGGTTAAATGATTCCCTTTTCTCTGTAATAATAAAACAGTACCCGTACTTGATCCCAACTAAGATATAATTACCCCTTATTGGGGGCAGAACAGCCCTATTGGGTTTATTTAATGGTTAAATGATTCCCTTTTCTCTGTAATAATAAAACAATACCCTGTACTTGATCCCAACTAAGATATAATTAATCCTTATTAGAGGCAAAACAATCCTATTGGGTTTAATTACTATTTAAATAATGTCTTTAGCAGACTTCAGGTAGGAGATACGAATTACGGGAAGACCCCTTATCTGGAAAACCCCAGGTCCCAAGCATTCTGGATAATGGGTCCCATACCTGTATACCCATTGTCCTACAGTTACACCCCTTTTTCTATCACCATCTTGTCTTGCTGTACATACTATTCCACAGCTGCAGCCCACTTCCAAAAAAACAAAAAACACTTAACCTGCTGGATACATCCAAACAGAAGATTTTCCCCTCCCCAACAATTCAGGCGAGAACCTTAAAAACTGCCTATTTCAGCATTTTTCCATAGGTATGGGAGGGGGGCTGGAGGCAAAAGATGAAAAACAACTATAATTGCCATGGTCCTAAAGGTGAGTTTTACGTCTGTGGAAACTCCCAGAACTCCTGTGAAACCTGAGCTGGCCGGGGGACGCTGATTTACAAACTTCAGCGCACAGAATGGTCAGTTAACATATAAAAAACTGATACAGGTAAGGGATCCCTTATCCGGAAACCCGATATCCAGAAAGCTCCGAATTATGGAAAGCCTGTCTTCCATAGACTCATAGACTTAATTAAATAATTCAGATTTTTCTCTGTAAAAATAAAACAGTGGTTTGTATTTGATCCCAACTAAGATATAATTACCCCTTATTGGGGGCAGAACAGCCCCTATTGGGTTTATTTAATGGTTAAATGATTCCCTTTTCTCTGTAATAATAAAACAGTACCTGTACTTGATCCCAACTAAGATATAATTACCCCTTATTGGGGGCAGAACAGTCCTATTGGGTTTATTTAACGTTTTATTGTTTTTTAGTAGACTTAAGGTATGGAGATCCAAATTACGGAAAGACCCCTTATCCAGAATACCCTTGGTCCCGAGCATTCTGGATAACGGGTGCAATACCTGTAATATTAAAACAAGGTGAAATCCATAGATAGCCAATAAACAATCTGAGGGGGAATTGTGACTGTAGTTTAGGCCTATGAATTCTAAAATGGAGCATTAAACATCCTGTCAGGGAGTTGCGGTGTGTGTGACCCTCACATTGTATCCATTCCGCTTTATAATGGACTTCCAGCATATGATGGGCAGCAGCATGTGAGGCAAAGAATGGATGAAATGGTATCCGCCAGCGGGTTTCATACCTGACACATTTCATGCAACACAAAACAGATTTGGCAGCCATATTTTTTTTTTCTCTGCTCCTGGAAATGTAGAGATTCCAAGTGTTTTCCTATCAGTACGCATTTTTAAATGCCCCCTCAAAATGGGTGTGGGTAATATAACCCACAGGCACGGGGGACTTCCACACAGTACAATGTTATCTATGCAATGCTCTCCAGATTCCCAGCGCTTTGGCAATGCAGACAGGAGGGGAGGGTGTCATATGGGAGCATGTAGTTGCTAACACTGGCATCTCATGGACTGGGGGGCTGGGGACGTGATGAGGGAAACATTAGCCTCCTTCCTTATTCTGTATGCTGTTCTGCTATGGAACAATTCCGTAATATAATAATAATATGGCAGCTTGTCTTTAAGGCTTAACTTTAAAAAGGTAAATATATAAACTGGATATTAAGGCACTTTTTTAGTTTTAGTGATAATAAAACATCCTTATTTCACACAATATTACCACACAATAACTTTTTTTCCTGCTGCTAGCCACCATTATTGGTTGATCTCCCCCACAATGCATCACTCCTTCACTCATGTCCCATTCCCTTCCTTCACTGTCTGACTTTCCCTGCTGATGGCAATACTTAGAAGTTTGCTCGTGCATATCCACATGCATCTATACGTTAAGGGCCCACCTTGTTGAATGTTTGTTACATAACATACTGAAAGCAGTGATTTCAGGGGCTTTATGGAGACATATAGGATAAATGAAAAAACTCTAATCTTGTAGGCAATTATATATTATATATGGTTTCTCTATCTGTAAAAGTGGCCTCTTTATTGGAGCACCCTATAGATCTGCTATGGTTCCCATCCCTGTTTCAAATGAGGGATTGGCGGTCCCTGCCAGAAGCACAGTAAGAGGGGGAGAGCCAATCACAGCCCTCCAGTCACACAAGCAAAGACAGGCTTTAGTTCCCTATCAGTTCAGCCTAGCTGTTGATTGGTTCCTATCCTACAGTGCAGTGTGGGAAAGCAGCAGAAAGTTGAATAGATGGGCGGGACTAGTGGGGTTTTTGGGGAAATTTTCAATAAATCAGCCCGAAACACTATATATAAAGTCCATTCCTTCTGTATTTAGATGAGTACAATTCAGTGGTGCAATATGCCCCCTTTACAGTTTTACAGCTCTGAGGTAAAAATATACAGTATAAACAGGAAGTTCTAAGTGGCAGGCCAGTCAAAATCTATATGACCTGCAAAGAATTATGGGTTTAACAGCTCTGAGTAGTGATGAGCGAATTTTTTTGCAGGCATGGATTCACAGGCAATTTCTGAATTTCGCCCTTGGCGAAATTGTTACGCGATACATCGGTGAAAATTTGCAGCGGAAAAATTCATTGCACATCAAATTGGGCACGGTTGCGTAAAAATTGGATGTGGTCGTGTCAAAAAAAGCGGGGACGACAAAAAAAAAAAGACGCAGGGGACCAAAAAAAAGACACTGGCGACCAAAAAAAGACGCGGGCAAAGATTGTGCGACAAATGTTTCGTGAATTTTACGCCATTTTGCAAATTTTCGCGCCGTTGCGACAGATTCGCTCATCACTAGCTCTGAGGTAAAAAGATATAAACAGGAAGTTCTGGGTGGCAGGCCAGTCAAAATCCACGTGACCTGAAATGCATTATGGGTAAAGTCAATGACTAAAACTAAAGACAAGGCACTCAAGGAAGGAAGGGGGGCCATAATACAATGACACAATACCAGATTACAATGATTTTAATATAGCAGAGGCCCCCAAGACTGAGGGAGAAGGGTGGGATTTGCCTAAAAGTTATAGTGATATAGTGATATTCAGCAGTAGGAAGTGACTGCTTAGCCATTTCCTCCACTGCAACTATTAGACCCCAAGGCAATACAACATTACGTGCAAACTGCCAATGGCAGCGATCATGATATAGCAATGAATTCTTTGCAGCTACAGTTCCCAGAATCTTCATTTCTCTTACCTTATATCTTGGGCTTATGGATATTAAGGGATGCTGGGAGTTAAAAGCACAATCCCATTGGCTGATACCTGCTGTGTATAGCAGCATGCATCCCCCAGAGTGCTAATTTGCTGCCAGCATCTGAAGCACCCAAGGGGGTTAATATACAACACACACACTCACAGTAGCGACACGTTTACTCCCATGACTATAAATCTTTAACAAAAAAAAAAAAGAGCCAGATAAGCAAGCAGGAAGATTCAGATAATCCATCTTTATAACTTTTGTTGTGAACTGTAACCACCTCGGACTGTCCCTTACTGGGAAACCGGTCCCATTCAGTTTGTCTGCCTCAAAAATAAACAAAAGTTGACAGCTGACAAAATGTATTCCAGTGACAAAATGCTGTCAAAAGCCATTTGTTGTCACAAGGCGGCCAGTCACTTAGGCCCTCTCCAATAGGCAAGGACGCCATCTTGTCATCTGCTTTGTGGCAGCAAAGAATCTGATCACATTCGCCGCATACGATTTTCCCCAGTTCAGAGAACACGGCGCCACAGAGTGTAGAGCAGGTGTCTAAATGAGTTTGCCTGACACACTGCTGTAATGTTCTGTAAGTGAAGCCTGGTCGTAACAGCTCCATTTAACCTTAACCATTAAAGGGTTGGATCTGCAAGCCTCAAAAAACTTTAAAAATCCATTATTGTTATTCTTTATTTGCATAGCGCTATATCTGGTAAATGCAATAATCATAGCCTATTTTATTTCTATAGTTATTTTGCCTACAAAATAAATATTTGGGCTCTGTTCCATTGTAGCCTATGGAAAAGAGTTGCCACTGCAAAACTGGAGAAGCTGGACTGCCAGGGACAGGGCTGTAAAAATGATCTTGCAATAAGGATTAATTATATCGTAATTGGGATCAAGTACAGGTACTGTTTTATTATTACAGAGAAAAGGGAATCATTTAACCATTAAATAAACCCAATAGGGCTGTTCTGCCCCCAATAAGGGGTAATTATATCTTAGTTGGGATCAAGTACAGGTACTGTTTTATTATTACAGAGAAAAGGGAATCATTTCACCATTAAATAAACCCAATAGGGCTGTTCTGCCCCCAATAAGGGGTAATTATATCTTAGTTGGGATCAAGTACAGGTACTGTTTTATTATTACTGAGAAAAGGGAATCATTTAACCATTAAATAAACCCAATAGGACTGTTCTGCCCCAATAAGGGGTAATTATATCTTAGTTGGGATCAAGTACAGGTACTGTTTTATTATTACAGAGAAAAGGGAATCATTTAACCATTAAATAAACCCAATAGGGCTGTTCTGCCCCAATAAGGGGTAATTATATCTTAGTTGGGATCAAGTACAGGTACTGTTTTATTATTACAGAGAAAAGGGAATCATTTAACCATTAAATAAACCCAATAGGGCTGTTCTGCCCCAATAAGGGGTAATTATATCTTAGTTGGGATCAAGTACAGGTACTGTTTTATTATTACAGAGAAAAGGGAATCATTTAACCATGAAATAAACCCAATAGGATTGTTGAAAATCATTTTTAAAGTTTTGAATTATTTGATTAAAATTGAGTCAATGGGAGATGGCCTTCCCATCATTTGGAGCTTTCTGGATAAGGGGTTTCCAGATAACAGATCCCATAACTGTACCAATATATCCTTCAAAGCAAGTTGTTGAGCAATAAAGTTTTATTTCAAGAAATTTGAGCATTAAGGAAAAAGTAAAAAAAAAAAAGCTCAATATTTTACTTTCCGAGTTGGCTGATTCTTATTACATGGATCACATTATGCTGATGATAACTCTGGGAACCATCTATTAAGCAGTACCAATGTGACCTGTCACATTGATGGCATATAAATTAATACCTGCTAAATGACAAATAGAAATACTGCTGATAAATCAACATTAAAAACTGCAGGTTGAATCAATGACTTTTAAATAGTGTGATTTCAAGCAATGAGATGCAATTAGAATATACAGTAGCACTGTTAGCATAACATGAAGCCATCAAAAAAATCATCATATTTTAGCAAAAGCTGTTTTGTTTTTTCTGTTCATAATATAGACAAACTATAAAATCTGTCCTTTGCTAAGTTAAGACCTAAGATAACCTCTTAGGGTGCATTCGCTACTCTAAACGCAGTGTGCAAAATGCAATATTGAGTGCAATTAAGTGCAGTTACCAGCAATTCTGGGGCTGCTGACGCCCCCTCTTTCCTTCTCCGTGCTTACAACTTCGCGTTGGAGAGGGTCCACAGATGGCCACGCTGCTAGTGCAGAGAGCAATATTGCCATGGGCGCAGTGCAACTGCATCAAGAGAACTGACCACCGCAATGACGCCAGAATGGACGCAAGTGCACCTACGATTCGTCACAAATCGGGCCCAATTGTGCTGAATATTTTTTGAAAAGTGATGAGCAAATTTTAATGCCTATTTTGACAAGATCACAACCTTTTTTAATGCGACCACTAATTTTTGTGACAAATTTTTGCAGAAGTTTCGTGAACCAATTTCCCTATGGCAAAATGCGGAATTTCCCTGCGAATCCATGCCCGGGGAAGAAATTTGCTTATCACTATTTTCAATGTCTGTCTGCCATCATTTCTGGTGTTTGTCGTGCAATTAATGTGTGAGGCCTATTCTTTCGGCACAAATGTGCTGCACCTGTTGACGCAGGGCGCTGAAATAACTCCGGAGCTACCGCCTGGTCCTGATATGGCTGTAGGTCCAGCGTTTGCCAGTGTCAATTAGTGCAGCAGCACCCAATTCTGAATAGAAGGCAGTAAGGACTGAGTGGCACCAAGCGCAATGATACGAGGAGCGCATTTTGACACAAGTGCCTTTAATGAAAGTAATTTTAGGGAGGCAAAAGCCTAAATTGCCCACTGCACTTGCGGATGTAAATAAGCCCTCTTATTTCCTAAGAAAGAATATATTTTTGGCAAAAAGTAGCAGAAAAAAAAATCACAAAGAAGATCCCAATTCATCAAAAATGTTATTGATGCCAACAATAAAATTAGGCAAAAGAAGTTTAAAAACATTTTACTCTTAATAGAAAATGTAATTTCAAATTTGGCAACTATTTAACTTTTACTACTTTAAAGGAGAACTGAAGCTTAACAAAAAAAGTAGGCTAGAAACGTTGTACATTATGTTTTGTGCTTCTGTACCAGCCCAAGGCACCCCCAGCCCTTTAGCAGGGAAGATCTGTGCGTCCAAATATGCCCCCAGTAGCCCCCCATTTTCTTTCTGCTGCTTCACTGTGGATGCCTGTACTGCTTTTAGTTACTGAGCTTAGGGCTGACTCAAAATATACAGTATATATATAGAATATAATGTAACAGTATAAGGCCGATTAGTCATTTATTCATATTCGCATAACATGGCAGCTCTGAAACCAGTGCAATTAGTTTCAGAATTTAATCATCAGCTTATATGACAAACTCCATTTTCTGCTTAAACGTTTCTAAACAGTAGCCCAGAGCTCACTGAGCATGTGCAGTGTCACTGGCACTTCTAACAGGATCCATGATGCGAAGCTCCTGTGACAACTGTAAAGACCTGGATCATTACTTGTATTGAGATGTTGCGGTAAGTTCAGTATATAAAAAAGACATTTCTAGCCATATTCATTTTTAGGGTTTAGTTTCCCTTTATAGGGGACATATTATATAGAAAAACAAGAATGTGCCAGTTCATTCTGCTCTTTTAAATATAGAAGGAATGTGCTGAGAAAAGCAATTTTTGGGGCTGATTTGTTAAGAATTTCCTGAAGAAACCTACTAGTCAATTTGTTCTTTATGGAAAATGTCAGTCAGCTATGGGATCTGTTATACAGAAAGCTTGGGACCTGTGGTTAGGACACACCCACCCCTCATTTGAAATACAAGCAGCCAGTCTATAGAGAGCTCCAATAAAGGGGAGATTTTTAAACTTAATGATCATTTTTAGCCCAGAGTGAAACCAGCACCAAATATTATCCGTTATTGCCTTTAAGATTGGAGGGATTTGCACTATATACCTCCTGTAAGGAGAGCCAATTCTATTGATAACACTGAAACACTAAGCAGTGATTTTAATTGAAAGAAGAGAGAAAAATACACTCTAAAATATGTAGAACCAAGGTCACTTTTTTAAAAGCTATAAGCAAGAAAACAATAAATACTGCGGCTAACATAATACGGGCCAGGGAAGGGCCAAAACTTTTAGAAACAGACTTAATAGCTAAAAGGGGAATAGTAATTGATAAAAAGCATTAGAAAGTCCCGGACTAGATGTGAGTTTCCTGCTTTCTGTGGCATTATCTAAGCCCCCTAATGGTATTGTATGTCAGCATTAATGCACTAATCACTAAACACCAGGAATTCCACCAAGTGAATCTAATGCCTCAGCCGGGCAGAGTGAAGTCCACATCGCTTAACCTTTTGCTCGCCACAAATGCCTTTCAGAAAGGGGTTAATGTACCCAGGGGATCTCCCTATTTTGTTTATCTCCATCTCAACTTGGCAGTACCCAAACATCCCAACTAACCTGTAGACCAGTGATCCCCAACCAGTGGTTCGTGAGCAACATGTTGCTCTCCAAACCCTTGGATGTTGCTCCCCGGGGCCTCAAAGTAGGTGCTAATGTTTAAATTTCTGGCTTGGAGGCAAGTGTTGATTTCATAAAACCCAGTGTAAAGCCAAACAGAGCCTTCTATAGGCTACTAGTCCACAATGAGGCTACCAAATAGCGAATTATAGCTCTTATTTGCACCCCCAGGAACTTTTTCCATGTTTGTGTTGTTCCCCATTATGTTGATCCATTTGAATGTGGCTCACGGATATAAAAGGTTGGGGATCCCTGCTGTAGACAGTCACTCTGGCTTAACTACCCCTCAGCCTGTCACCCACAGAAAAAGGCCCAGTAATTTGTACCCAAATTCTTAATTATCCGCTCAACTAAAATGCATAGTAATGTAGCCCAACATCCTCAGAAGCTGCGGAACTGACGAGGACTGGTGGCAGAACAGGGCAGAGCCAAGACACACCCAGGTAAGCACCTCTGATATTGCCCACAATTTAATATAGATGGACAGTGCAAAAGACAGGCACGGAAAGCCATTTCTTTGCATTTTGGTAGGTGCAGCTCTTTGCCCCCCAAGAATTCAAATCAAGAGCTGGATTTGCTTATGAAAAGAGCTCTGCCTGCATTAGAGTGCTACAGAGCTCCATGGGGCACAAGTATCAGGAATATTTACCAGCTGGCTGCCTGTGGCAGGCATTAAATACAGGGCTGCTTTGTGCGAAACCATGCTGCTCTCTGCAACTTCTAAGCACTGCAATGTTGTGCCCCTTAGGACCAGGGTCAGACTGTGGTGTGTGGGGCCCAGTGTGGGGCACTGATGGTTCCTGGCAGGGATCTGGGTCCGACTCAGCTTAGGACTCTAGCACTTGCATGCATGGCACTGTTCACTCCCAGCTACACCAAATAACACCGCTAATGATGCAAACTTTGCCCTCTTTCAGATCCACAATTATAAATGTAATGGTGCATGGATGGTTCTGACTGCTGCAACTTTTCTCTCTTTATGAAAAAACAGTAAACAAACGAAAAAACCTCATGGTGGTTTCTCCCTCTTTCTCACTACAACAAAACATAAACCACTTAATTAACCAGTGCCAACAGCACTCCAGATGATGTGGGATGCTGGGAGTTGTAGTCAAGCAGATCTGGAGGATGAGAGATCTCCCATACCTGGCCCAGAGCGTTAATACCAAATACCTGCCCATTATCTAAAATAAAATATTAGGATCATTTGGGGGAGTGTGCAGCTAAGGACTACTCTACCAACCCACTCCCTAATTAATAAGTGAGACCAGGGCATTTATTTTATGCTTTAAACTCCCAACTGTGCCTACGTGCACGTGTGTGTGTGGGAGAGATTCTGGTGGGTCTCACAGACCTGCTGCCTGGCTACTGTTCCTGTGCAAATAACAAGTGTTAGGTGTTAATGCTCTCAATTTAAGATCATTATCTTGGGAAGCTGAATGGCTCCTACGGGGGCAAAATAAGCAAAGTAATAGCACGCAGAGTGTCAGATCCGACAAATGCACTCCATCCTTTTTGCCAGCAGCTAAATGGCTGTTTACACAAGACAAAGGCTTCCATATTGCAGTCGTTTGTTGGATTCTGCTTCTGTATTTCTGGTTGTGAAATGTATTTATTGTGCTTTGATTTGGTTGGCCAGAGGCCCTACAGTTTCTGGGGTTGTGGCAAACATGGAATTCTCCTTTTCAAATATTCACGTTATGTTGGCTATATAATAGGCATTTAAAGAGGTAGCAGCGTACCATTATAATCAATGACAGGTGGGGGTTTGGGAGTTCAGGAGTAAACCCCACATATTCTACAAAACTGAAACAAAGATATGCACATTTTTCAATATTTTTCCAAATATCTCCAGGCAGCCAACACACACAGGCCTACAGACCTATCTTTAGCCGCTGCTATTTGGAAAGATGTCAGGAGCTACCTGGCTGATCTTAGGAGACGGGTATTTGGTGGCAGCAATTGCATAAGCCATGGAAAATGCTCCCATTGGGATCTTCTAAATAAAGAAAAAAAAAACCCCAAGGTAGAAGGAGATTATCAACGGGAGAGTAAAATGCCTGCCTCACTCATGTTCCCATAGATAATTCCGTTATTCAACACTGAAGGTCTGGATCTTTTGTATTACACACACCCCACTGCAAACTAAGCGAGCAAGCCTACAGGTGTGCTATCCACCTGGTTATATATACAGGTATGGGATCTGTTATCCAGAATGTTCTGGACCTGGGGTATTCGATTACCATACCTTAAGTCTAATAAAAAATTCAATCAAACATTAATTAAATCAAATAGGATTGTTTTGCACCAATAAGGATTAATTATATTCTAGTTGGGATCAAGTACATGTACTGTTTTATTATTACAGAGAAAAGGGAATCATTTAACCATGAAATAAACCCAATAGGGCTGTTCTGCCCCCAATAAGGGGTAATTATATCTTAGTTGGGATCAAGTACAGGTACTGTTTTATTATTACAGAGAAAAGTGAATCATTTAACCATGAAATAAACCCAATAGGGCTGTTCTGCCCCCAATAAGGGGTAATTATATCTTAGTTGGGATCAAGTACAGGTACTGTTTTATTATTACAGAGAAAAAGGAATCATTTAACCATGAAATAAACCCAATAGGGCTGTTCTGCCCCCAATAAGGGGTAATTATATCTTAGTTGGGATCAAGTACAGGTACTGTTTTATTATTACAGAGAAAAAGGAATCATTTAACCATTAAATAAACCCAATAGGGCTGTTCTGCCCCCAATAAGGGGTAATTATATCTTAGTTGGGATCAAGTACAGGTACTGTTTTATTATTACAGAGAAAAAGGAATCATTTAACCATTAAATAAACCCAATAGGGCTGTTCTGCCCCCAATAAGGGGTAATTATATCTTAGTTGGGATCAAGTACAGGTACTGTTTTATTATTACAGAGAAAAGGGAATCATTTAACCATTAAATAAACCCAATAGGGCTGTTCTGCACCCAATAAGGGGTAATTATATCTTAGTTGGGATCAAGTACAGGTACTGTTTTATTATTACAGAGAAAAGGGAATCATTTAACCATTAAATAAATCCAATAGGGCTGTTCTGCCCCCAATAAGGGGTAATTATATCTTAGTTGGGATCAAGTACAGGTACTGTTTTATTATTACAGAGAAAAGGGAATCATTTAACCATTAAATAAACCCAATAGGGCTGTTCTGCCCCCAATAAGGATTAATTATATTCTAGTTGGGATAATGTACAAGGTACTGTTTTATTGTTACCAAGGCCAAGGAAATCATTTTGAAAAACTAGAATTATTTGATTAAAATGGAGTCTATGGGAGACGCTCTTCCCCTAATTCAGAACTTTCTGTATAACATGTTTCCAGATAATGGATCCTATACCTGTATATATACGCTATCTTATTTTATTCTTGTGTAATCCCATTCCCCTAGTGTACAGGATGAGCTGTTGGATGATGCCAAATCCTTATTTTAGCTGCTTGTTTGCAGTCTTATTGTTCGGCTAATAAGCAAGACATGCAGCCCACACCCAGATGCATTAAAGGAACAACGTGAACTCAGTGTCCATTTATGAGCCTATATGGATATATGTTGAGATTCAGATTAGTGATATCAGCAATGCATTTTGGGTCTCATAAGATTCAGTACACCCCTTATAATATAAAGATGTGCTGTGGTTGGTCAACCACCTCCTTTACAACCACCCCAATTGCCATTATCCGCATTCTCCACCAGTTTTTCATGGTTTCTGAGGACACAGAGAGTTTTGTGTGATAGTCCACTGACAGACGGTTGCTATTGATTTCAGTGCTTAAAAACTAAAGTGTGGAGTGCCTTTGGCTGCTTTCGTACACCACATATGAGAGTAACCATAGGCCTAACAGAAGGCTAACGTCCCTCTCTCCAGTCACCACCAGTAAAAGGTCAACTAAATGACTCCTTAATACAAAGTAATGATGAACATGGAAAGCAGTAGAGCACCCCTATATGTTAGTGCAGAATTTCAAAATAGCTGAGTGCAAATATGGAACCTTCTATGTCAACCAAACATTCTACGCAGAAAACAAATCATGATTAACATCCAAGTGAGGACTGGACACAACTATACCTGGAGGAAAAGTAACTGGGACAAAGGATATATTACCTGAAGGTTAAAACAGAGCTTTACATGGAGCCACTTTGTACAGAACATCATGACATGACATTTGCCTGTAAGCTGAAGATTATCTAGGTGAGCCCACCCCACAGGTAATCCTAGCTGGAATAATTCTTTAGTTTTTAGATAATTTACAACCCCTGACACCCTAAAGGCTCTGTGCCAACCCAGTCACCAAGTAGTGGTGGAATGCTGGGATTTGTAGTTCACTCCCGGAGGTTGCACAATGCCTTTGCCTGCAGCCCCCATTTATATCCCAGGTTCCTCCAGCACCTTCCTCTGTGGCAAAGTGCATACGCAGTGCCCCACCCTAGGGTGCAGGGTATTTAATGCAGATGAAAAAGGGCTATAGATTTGCCTCACCTTAAGGCATAGGTCAGCATAGCCCAGTGCTATTACAATACTAAAGCAATGGCATCCATGGGCCACTACTCTCTGGGATGATTAGCACTGTCCAGCCTTGCTAAATGACCTTGAATGCCATTGAAGGAAGCAAAAGAATACATCATAGAACTGTCTGGGACTAAATTTCCTTCAAAGGGCAATTTATTATTAATGGGCCAACTGACTAAAATCCCTCTGTGAAATGTTAAGACTCCAATGTTGCCTCCCCCCACACCCCACCCTCAAAGAACTAAAATGACTAAAGGCTTTCATCTTTGAACCAAACACTACAACCCTCCTGTGATTCTAATCACTTACACCTCCTTCACAGGGGTAGGGGTCCCAGCAGGAACAGCCCCCTAAGTTTGCTCATAGCCTGTACAGAGAGAT